>NC_090189.1:5145013-5155013 GCF_024679245.1 Pseudorasbora parva
AGCAAACCAATTGACTTTATTTGCTGAAACGTGTCATTTGAAGTGCTACACAGTATCACTATCACATAACTGTGCCCTTTAAATAACAAAAATACTGCGCCATTGACCTTAATCCAGGCTTTCATTTGGGTAAAAAAAGCTGAGCGTGAGTGCATTTTGATGTTTAAACAACGTGGGCGCTGGATGTGAAAATGATAACTGCGTCAGGCTAAAACTAGCAAAAAATAAAATTGCGCCGGGTGTATGATAGCCTGGAGCGCTCGAATACCCAGAGCGAGTATTTTGACCTTACCGGAAGTAAACCACGTTCCAGGCTGTTGGATATAGCGTTGTGTTTTAGGTAAAAAATTATGTAAATACGGTTTGATTTCTCACACAAACTGATCGTTTTGTGTCTTAAGATATCAATTTGTCGTCATGAACCACAGAGCTCTGTGTGCATGTTGTCTAAGCATGTTTTGTTTTGCTCTCATAGATTTGTTACCCATTCACATGCACTATATGACTGGCACACAGCAACGGTTGAGTTAAAAATCTTCATTTGTGTTCTACTGAAGAAACAAACACACCTACATTTTAGATGAAATGGAGGTAAGCAGATAAACATAAAGTTAGGGGTGTCCCCGACTAAGGATTTACACATTCGAATCTGAATTTTCGAATCTCTCTATGGTCGACCGATAGTCGAATCATCTATGTGTGTTTACACCATAGACCGGAAAAAAATAAACGGTATAAACGGGTTGGGAAGGGCAGGACACTAGTCAGCAGGAGGCTAAGACTATTTTTATTTTACTTTATACACGGCACACAGCCACCACTTTTAATAAAGTGATCAAAACTAGGCTACGCTACACATTCGTAAATTAACCGTTCTCTCATAACATTTAAAAGCCGCGATCGAAACACAGAACATCACACAAATAAATAAAAGAACATTTTGATAAATAAACCTAACAAAATACCTGCCTAGAGAGGAAAAAAACACCTTGAGTGCGTTTATATGCACGTTCTTCAGCCGATTGTGCCTAAAGGGGGTCGCACACCGGACTGAAGCTCAGCGCCGTGTCTCAGGATCTCACACCGGACTGAAGCTCAGCGCCGTGTCTCAGGATCTCACACCGGACTGAAGCTCAGCGCCGTGTCTCAGGATCTCACACCGGACTGAAGCTCAGCGCCGTGTCTCAGGATCTCACACCGGACTGAAGCTCAGCGCCGTGTCTCAGGATCTCACACCGGACTGAAGCTCAGCGCCGTGTCTCAGGATCTCACACCGGACTGAAGCTCAGCGCCGTGTCTCAGGATCTCACACCGGACTGAAGCTCAGCGCCGTGTCTCAGGATCTCACACCGGACTGAAGCTCAGCGCCGTGTCTCAGGATCTCACACCAGGCAGACGTGAACATAATATACGCGCGAGCTCCATTTTGAATCAACTTCTGACAGAAGAGTTGCACGATGAGTGTATCTTGTAGCACAGGGTGAAATCAGTATGTGCATTCACCATTTGAGGGAAATATACATTTAATCGCCGCGGACAGGCGTCGAATGCCGCCGTCGATGTGTGTTCGAATTTTAAAGGCGCGGCACGTCCGGTGCGAAGCTCAGTGCCCTTAAGGGGTCGATCGCTCAGCGCCGCGACACGTCTTTATAACACTAATATTGAGCAAAATGGTATGATCCTTGATTCATAACACCCACGAAAATTCGACCATGAGATCAGTGGTCTAATTCGGTCCTGCATATCCATGCATCGAATCTTCGACTATTAGGGGTCACCCCTACATAAAGTTTTAGTTTTTAGGTGAACTATCCCTTTAAGTCATTTTGCTAGTAAATGTTGTCTGTCACTTTAAATACTCAAGCCCTTTAAAGCAGGATGGATTCTGATTGTTAACAAACCTGGGGTGCTGAATGTGGCCGTCTGCTGGACTTCACCCTTCGAGAGGAAAGAGCAGGTGTAGTTGTTGACGAGATCTCGCTTGACCGTCAGCTTGCTGATGACTCTGATGAGATCTTCGTCCGTATGGAGCGCTGAGGTGTTGGACATCTCTGTGAGGTTTTGATTTTGACCGTCGCTCCAGCTGACCTGAGCTGTCGGGAATCCCTGAGACTCGCAGGAGAGCTCTACTTTATCCTGACCTGTGTTCCTCACGCTTTTATTTATGGGAGCATAAGGAGCTGGAAACCATAAACATAATACATACTACATTTATATGCAAGTAATAGTAGTATTCAAAACCACACATAGCTAGTGTCATCAGTAGAGAGTAGCATTAAGGGTCCCATAATGCATTGTTGACCGATTGGAAGACAAACATTAAAAATGTTGGCGCTATCAAATGTTACTTTTATGAAATGTGTGTTTTGTTAGGCACCTGTAACATTGAGTGTGACTTGCTTGTAGTCTGCCTCATCTCCCTCCCTCACGATACACCGGTATGTTCCCGAATCTTTTATCCTGAGCTTTTTTAAGTGCAGTACTGCTTTGTTTTCATCCAGCCGTTCTCGGATGAGCTGTGCTCGCTTTATGAATGCAGAACTGGTGTAATTGTGGTTTTCTCTGCCCCTCTCGAGCCGATACACGTCGACTTCGGGCTTCGGGTGGACGCGGCTCCATATGACGGTGAGGTCGGAAAGTCTTCGAACCGCAGAGAACACGCACGCCAGCTCAACGCCCCCGTGAAGCTCTGCCTCGTAAGCGCTCTTCTGTACAGTCACTGTGAACAGGGCTGGAGGAAGACAGAGATACATTAAACATCTTTTTTTAAGGGGGACCTAGTTTGCCCTTTAAAAAAAACAATATTTGACATTGTCCTTTCTTCAATTCTGTCAATAGCCTGGTTTCCATTACAGATTTGCGTCGAACTTTTGCGACTTTTGACAGCGTTTCCATTTTTTTTCAACATTTTTTTTTACAAATTGGGTGACGGATGTTGGTAGGTTCTTGTATATTGCAGCCCTCACACTAGCCATTATTTTTAATCTATAGAGGCATGTTATCCAATCATGGGAAGGAAAGGAAACCCCCTGGTTTACATGGGAGCGGCCACGTATGAGGTGTTTCTGGGAGGTTATAGTATGCGATTTTACAGAGGAACTGTGGATTTCCTGAAGAATTTCCAGATGAATAGCTAATAAAGAAATCCGCACCGTCTTTAAAGAATGATCGTGAAGAATGACGCCATGCGACTGTAAATGCAATTCCATTGCAGGTTTGCCAAATATTCCTTCCTCGATATAAACATTTCGATAATGTTTTGACATATATGTGAGTTTTGTGAAATTGGCGTGTTTCCATCAGGTCTATTTTCAATTGAACCGCAGCTAGTAACGCTTTTATTTCCTGTCTCTTCACTGTTTATTTCCTGTCTCTTCG
Organism: Pseudorasbora parva; assembly: GCF_024679245.1. Taxonomy (NCBI): domain Eukaryota; kingdom Metazoa; phylum Chordata; class Actinopteri; order Cypriniformes; family Gobionidae; genus Pseudorasbora; species Pseudorasbora parva. The sequence goes on from NC_090189.1 coordinate 5,148,392, forward strand.
CTGTTTATTTCCTGTCTCTATGAAGCCCCTCCTCTTGAAAAGCACAGTATGCTCTGATTAGTCAGCTGAAACAGTGTGTTGTGATTGGTCCATTGCTTTCAGTGTGTTTGGAACTGTCCCACCCCTTACCATAGCCACCAGTTTCAACACACTACGGAGCCATTTACACAACATAGTTTTAACTTTTTATGCTTTTTGGCCATTAATTTACAAGACAACAGCATTTTGGTGGCTTAAAAATGCAAACTTTTGAAGAAATGTTTCTCAAAGTGCAAGTTTTTAAAAACGATTAACCGACTGTTATCGCCTCAGTGTAAACTACAGAAACATTAAAGGTGGGGTAAGTTTTGTTTCAAAACCGTTTTAGAAAAAGCACACGGGCCGAGTGGATTAGCAAACTTGTAGCCAATCAGCAGGTAAGGGGCGTGTCTACTATTGATGGTGAGAAGAGCGCTCGCTCTCGCTCTGTGCACGTCATTATTCAAAACACACGAGTCGCACATGACGGACATTAGCCGAGAACAAGCCTAATATATGCTGCTTGACTATGCTCGTGTGTCATGTTCGCTTGTTTGTCCATTTGCGATCGTATTGTGTCTCACTTCAGCGATGATAAAGACCCGTTCATTTCCACAATGTATGGAGCGACTAAATCTCCTCACTGTGTGCTTCAAGATCAGCTCACAAAATGTGTCCGACAAGTAAGAGACTATACTCCTTATATATGTTTGCTTACTTTTTTCATGATCTATATAACCCTTATCCAGTCCTAATTGTAATATGTCGTTAGCTGGACTGTCGTGGTTGTGTTCTATAGAGTTGTTCATGAGAACGGTTTGATCGCTATCTCTAATCTGGTCATAATTGTAATATGTCGTGAGTTTGACTGTCGGCTCGTGCTATAGAGTTGTTCATGAGAACGGTTTGTGATTTTGTGATCGCTATAACTCTAATCTTGTCATAATTGTAATATGTCATTAGCTGGACTGTGTGCTTGTGTACTATCGAGTTGTTCATGAGAACGGTTTGTGTGTGTTTTTTTGATTGCTGTAACTCTAATCCAGCCTTTCTCAAACTTTTTTCAGTCAGGGCACCTTTCAAAAGTGCATACAATTTCAAGGCACCCCAGTTTAAAATATAATTTAAAAACACTGCATAACCCAAATATAAATGCAAATGTCCTGTTTATTTAGACAGGACAGTAATGAACAGAGTATAATCCGCTAATATGTTTAACCCTTTCACACGTAAATATAAAACATTCTGGCTGACCCCCCAGCGTGAGTTTTTCAAAGGGACCGTTATTAATGTGTCACTTTATGGTTTCCATGGTGACGCGTCATTGCTTGTCACGTGACACACCGCAGCAACAACAGAGAATGAATGATGATCTGCTTTTATATCATTTTTCCTTTTTTATTCAAAATATTCACACATTTTTTAGATATGGCCTGAAATATCTGATATTCCGATTGTCAAATATATACAAGTGGCAGTGTTTTGTTGTTTAAACACCTTTATAATGATCGCATTAGTTGAGCTGTATGCACGATGGGCGCCGCCATCGCCGCCGCAGGCGCAGTTCAGAAAATCGGATCTGTTAGATTTAAGTTACAAGACGTGAATTCATCCACTTCTCCCAAAATACATAAAAGTAAGTGCCAGGTGAACTGGCAGAAGAATAGAGTAAACTTTAAAGTTACTTACACAATGTGTATCTGATATGAATAAAACTAATTATAATGGAAATGATTAGTATTGCCTCTTCATTTTTCATCATTGTGTATTTTACAAACTCTAAATGTATTGTTTTTTTAGTACGTCTACGTTTGAAACCTAAAATAAACATTATGTGGCTGAAAACACTGAAAAGTTGTGATATATGACAGCTCTGAGCGCGCCTGTCTCTGGCTCAGTGCAAGCCAACGCGAAAGCACATTTGAATGAACGTGATGCACTGACCGTTCTAATCACATGCGTGAATGATCATACGTGCGAAAGGGTTAAAAAGAAGAAGACTGTATTTATGTAAATTCAAATATATTCTATATATGAAATTTCAGATTATTATTTATTTTTAGCCAACGTAATTGTTTGGCGGCACCCCTGACACAGTCACGGGGCACCCCAGTGTGCCGCGGCACCCACTTTGAGAAAGGCTGCTCTAATCTTGTCATAATTGTAATATGTTCGTTAGTTGGACTGTCGGCTCGTGTACTCGAGTTGTTAACAAGAACGGTTTGTGTTTTTGTGATAGAAGGGATGACTTTTTCATTGAATATTCGACCTGGATTAGATACACAGAGATTCTGCCATAGCCGTTGATGCCTTTGGGTTATGTATGTTTGGGGCGGCGCTATCAAAATAGGGGCGAGACCCTTATAGGGGCGTGTTTGTTTTGGTGATTTGAAATATCAACAACGGTAACCAGAAAGCACTTACCCCACCTTTAATCTGTGGAAACGGTGACGTATTATGTGTTTAGTCTAAAGGCATGGGCGTTTGAATGTATGTGTCCACGTGTGAATTCTTTCTTAACAAAACTACTTGTCTGGCATACATAAATCAGCGTTTTATGCTAGTCGTTTTCACGGATCCGTATAAACGGGGATCATTTTGATAACTTTGTCATCTGCACAATAAAAAAACATTTCAGTTTTTTGTACATCAATGTCGTGTAAATGTACCGTAACTCAACCAGGCACTTTATTTAGCATATGTCATATAGCATAAGAGGGCATTATTAAAATGAGGAATCCTGACGCATTCGTTCCCAGAAGAAAACTCAGGACTTAGACGTGTTTCTGGGTGTTCAGAAACACTGCCATTGACGTAGAGAAGAACTCCCGTCAAAGGAACTTTTTCATGCTCAAACGACAACATTAAAAAAGTGGGAAATGCATAATAGGAGCTCTTTAAAGCGCAAGATCATTGTGCAGAACTGGAAGTGAAATGTACAAAGGTTATTTTTCTTGCTCAAATGTTGCACTTTCACAGCTCATGAGACGTACTGGAGTTCTCGGTTGAGTTTTATGTATCAACTTTACTAGTCGTCCTCAGCTAGATTATAATGAAGAGAAATGTTCTCTATCAAATCTAAGCACAGTTTGTGACTCTTCTCTTAAGCTTTTCAACTGAAACTTTAATTTGCTACATTAATGTCTAGAAGAAACTAGAGATTTTTATTAGCCGTTTCTAGATCCACCTTTTAAAACAGAAAACAGATATGTGTAATGTATACAAGACATACCTGAACCTGAGATGGTTGGCCATAGCAGAGCCTGAAATATGACGACCAGCGTTCCCCTCATTGACCCCTGCAGGCAAAGACAACACACCGGTCTGAAATCACATACACAATCCTCTTGATCCGAAGCCCGAACTGAGCTATGAAGAGTTGGTGCGTGTATCTATGAGCAGGACTGGTCACTGATGTCATGAACCACAATGAATCAGCAGCAAGTCACTTCTTGATTTTCAAACATCACGGACTGAACCAACAAAGTCTGCATTAATAACAGTTACACATCAGTTTTTTGTTGTTGTTGACCAACTGTCATGTGACCCATGAGTCAGATCTAAGCATCGGCGGGTGACTATAAGTGATTCAGCAGATTAAATGATTCACATGTGGGACAAAACCTAAAGAGCCCCAGGTAGATTATCTCACACAGAGAGAAATACAGTCATGGTTCTTCCTCAGAATGGTCTGTCTCTTTCTAAATGAAGCTCATCCGTCTTACTCTTACTCCTGTCTTACCGACAGCAGTTTCCATAGCAGACAGCATACTAGCGATGTGTTGAGAACAGAAAATGTTCATAACGTAATCCAGATAGACCAATATATCACACACAAATACACATATCATGTTACTTGTCATTTCTTTGCTATATTGTTTGTAAAATATGTGAGTAAAATATTTCCTACACCAATTTTTTTGTACTACATTTACTGTACTACATTTCTGAGTAGTTTGCAAAAAGTACCTTCCGGAAAGCAAGTAGATCATAAATATGCATTTTATCTCTACACACTAAGCAGTCATAGTGATACTGAGAGGAAAGGTGATATTATCAAGCACTTTACCGTTCTCAGTTGCTATTTGATTGTAAACATGAGCAGGAAACTAGTGACTTTTAAAGTTACGATTCATCAGGACAGGTTACTATAGTTTACTTAACAAGAAAAAGATAATGAGCTAACCAAGAACAACAACACACCCACATGGATGAACTCACTTATTAAAAATAGGGAGAGTGAGTAACACTTGGGCAACCCAGGGTTAAGTGGTTGGCAAACAAACTCTAGTGAGTAAGGAAAGTTTCAGCCAACAGCCTTTGGGATACCAATCCAATACTCTACCACAAACATTTTCTATCCAGTTAAAAACACACAGATGGGTTTTTTTAAAGATTATGAGGAAATTCACACTTGTAGAGACAAGCTTGACCAGACGTATAAGCTTTCTAACTAAGATCAGTCTAAGATCTGTATGTTACTGTTGAGACCTACACAATGAAATTTAGTGTTGGGGAAAGTTACTTTGAAAAGTAATGCTCACTCCCTTTAAAAGTACCTAATTATGTTACTATACTTTAAGAAAAAAAGTGAGTTTTCCAGGCTTTTTTAAAGGGGGGGTGAAACACTCAGTTTCAGTCAGTGTCATGTCAATCTTGAGTACCTATAGAGTAGCATTGCATCCTGCATATCTCCGAAAAGTCTTTATTTTTTTAATAATTATATAAGAAAGATGCGCTGTTCCGAGTCTTTCCGAAAAAAGCTGAGCGGGTGGGGGCGTGTCGTGTGAGCGGAGCTAAATAATGACGTGTGCAGCAGCGCGCTGCTATTGTGTTGAGTCGAGTGCGTCATCCCTAACAGCGGGAAAAAAACTTTATTCAAAATAAAAATATGGCTTTTAATCAGATACAGCCATACATCTATGATCCGGAATCAGACCCAGAGGCTGCAGTTGAACAGGAGCAGCAGCAAAAACGACTAGAGCAGGACGTCTCTATGTGGTACAAGTTATACACTAACTAAATAATATGCTTAGCGGCTTGTGTTATTTACATATTTATACTTGAATTATATCGTCGTATTTTTGTCTTTGAAGGTGTACATGTGGGAAGTGCAGTTGTGCACGTGTGTTTGTGTGTTTACGCGTGGTTTGTGTAGAGACATTTGAAGCAGTCTCACTCACCCTTCTAACGTTGGGACTGCTCCATCATTCAGCATTAGGCGATTGGGAAAATCCGGCGTCGAGCTGGGCCTTGTTTATGAAACAGTCGGCACCGAAATGCAGCGAACAGATATAAACATTCGCACAACTCAGTTGCTGATCCGGAAAAGCAAATTACATCCACTGTTGCCTTAACGCAGGGTTTTGGCGAATCTGTGCAGGACTGTCTTGGTCTGGCAACCAAAAACGCACTTTTTTGGTGACATTATGTGCACATTACCTGTGCAGCGCAGCCTACAAGCCAGCGCTTTGATGGGCGTAGCCTGTTACTTTCGCTCTCTCCCTCTCTCTCTCTCTCTCACGCGCTTCCGGTAGAATTGTCCGTAAGGCCCATACAAGGAAATTCCGCCCCCATTAACGTCAAAGGGGACGCATGATCTCAAAAAACTTGCCGAAACTTATGACTAACCGGAAGTAGTATTTTTGACAAAGAAATACTCCCATCAAACGTCCACCTTAACTTTTGAAACTTTGTCTATGTTTAGTATGGGATTCCAAGTCTTTAACAGTGTAAAAAGATCAGTATGCATGAAACAGCATTTCACCCCCCCTTTAATATAAAACAAAAAAAGTTATATTTTCTGGTCACATTGCGAGTTGGACGAGGATTCATTCGATTAGATCTACTATCGTGTTAGAAAGTGTTTAAAAAATAACTACAAACACGGCGGATGTGCAAGTCTGGCGGTTAAAGGGTTAGTTCACCCAAAAAGTTATCCTAGGTGTATATGACATTCTTTTTTCAGACAAATACAATCCGAGTTATATTAAAAATGTCTTGGCTCTTCCAAGCTTTATAATGGTGGTGAATGGGAGCCCAAAATTGTATCCATTATAAACATACTCCACACAGCTCTGATGGTTACTAAAGGCCTTCTGAAGAGAATCGATGGGTTTTTGTAAGAGAAAAATATCCATATTTTAAACTTTATAAAGTAAAATATCTAGCTTCTGGCAGACCGCCTTCCTTATTTAAATTTTTTGGTGAACTAACCCTTTGAGGAGAGGTTTAGATAAAGGAGTTTGAGAGAATAATTATCAGTATCTAACCTGACTAAAATATATTTATTCAGTATTATCCACATTATATTTAATCGGCATTTCAGCAGCATTGCAAACTTTTGTAATGATATGTTTGACCATTAAGTTTTCAACGCATCATCATATTAAAATTGCAATCACATGAGAGGAGTCTCCCCATGAAATACCCACGAATGGCCCACGGAGCTATAGCCTGACAAGCCAGACCCACATCAAGATGTTTGGTCTGGAAACTCACCATTGACAGCTCAATCCGAGGGGCGGGATAAACGGTTGTCTTTCAAACTCCCTCTGCACCCGATAGGATAGCGCTAAAACCAACCAGAGCAACGAAGGTGAAG
>NC_090189.1:5160013-5340013 GCF_024679245.1 Pseudorasbora parva
CACTCTAAACTCGCTCATCCATGTCTTTATGGACCGATCCTTTGTGCACTGGAGCGCAGTCATGTTGGAACAGGAAGGGGCCGTTCCCAAACTGTTCCCACAAAGTTGGAAGCATGATATTTTTTGGCATGCTGAAGCATTAAGAGTTAGTTTCACTAGAACTAAGGGGCCAAGGGCAATGCCTGAAAAACAACCCCACACATAATCCCCCCTCCACCAAACTGTACACTTGGCACAATGCAGTCAGGCAAGTACCAATTTCCTGGCAACCGCTAAACCCAGACTCGTCCATCGGATAGCCAGACAGAGAGGCGTGATTGGTCACTCCAGAGAGCACGTCTCCACTGCTCGCTCGCTCTATCTATCTATCTATCTATCTATCTATCTATCTATCTATCTATCTATCTATCTATCTATCTATCTATCTATCTATCTATCTATCTATCTATCTATCTATCTATCTATCTATCTATCTATCTATCTATCTATCTATCTATCTATCTGTCTGTCTGTCTGTCTGTCTGTCTATCTATCTAAAGTGTTTTTGTAATTATATTAAATTATGAGTTGATTGTTTGATTTTTGATAATGCATTAAAACATAACAAATTGTGCATAATTTTTAGCCAGGCTGTCATACTAAGAAATTATGAACACATGTAAAAACAAGAAAGAACCAATGAAATATTAATAACTGATTATATTGTAGTGAAATTATGCTTTTTGTAGTTAGTTTAGTGTTTTGTTCTTTCCTCATATTTTAGTTATTTTAGTTATTATATTTCCTTATATTTTTATGGTTTAATCAAACTTGTAGGGCCATTAAAAACAAATATCCCATCCAGATATCCCATTTGGCTAATACTGATACTACAAAGGAATTGTTGATAATATAATTTCTCATGATTTATTTTTATTAAATTATAAAAATGTATAAAATATGTTGCAAACGTTGATTTCACAAGCATTCAACGAAGCCAAGCAGTTTGAGAAACCAAACTATAGTTTTGGTGTTCGATTCTCAGAGATGTTCTAAGAATAAAAAAGGAAGTTCTGTGTATTACACTGACTAGATGACTAATATTTACTGTTAAGAATGAAGAGTAACTCCCTCTTCAAAAGCACAGAATGACAAACGGCATCCAGCAACTGAATGACTGGTGCACGCTGTTAGTTTAGTCATTCAAGATGCTTGGTGTGAAGTTTGTTTGACTCGGTCATTTGATCCTAAAGCGCTTCTTTAGTTTTTATTGTAACTGATGATCACTTCTCTTTCTGTGTTTTCATTCAACTCAGCGTTTCTTTGACTCACTTGACCATCATCAGGTTGGTTACACCTGGGTTTGACCCCTAGATGAAGCGCTTCAAATGTCATTTACTGACCACTTTATTAGGTAGACCAGGCGTTCAAGCTCAAAACGGTGCACACCGTTTTGCTACGGTTTCCAGGTTGAACATCATGTTTCCTGCAATGGGTGGGGTTTGAGAAATGTTTTCTTTTGTTTGGTGAGTGTGTCAAAAATGTCAGCCCGATCAGCAGCAACATACATATATATATATATATATATATATATATATATATATATATATATATATATATATATATATATATATATATATACAGTCTTGTTCAAAATAATAGCAGTACAATGTGACTAACCAGAATAATCAAGGTTTTTAGTATATTTTTTTATTGCTACGTGGCAAACAAGTTACCAGTAGGTTCAGTAGATTGTCAGAAAACAAACAAGACCCAGCATTCATGATATGCACGCTCTTAAGGCTGTGCAATTGGGCAATTAGTTGAAAGGGGTGTGTTCAAAAAAATAGCAGTGTCTACCTTTGACTGTACAAACTCAAAACTATTTTGTACAAACATTTTTTTTTTTCTGGGATTTAGCAATCCTGTGAATCACTAAACTAATATTTAGTTGTATGACCACAGTTTTTTAAAACTGCTTGACATCTGTGTGGCATGGAGTCAACCAACTTGTGGCACCTCTCAGCTGTTATTCCACTCCATGATTCTTTAACAACATTCCACAATTCATTCACATTTCTTGGTTTTGCTTCAGAAACAGTATTTTTGATATCACCCCACAAGTTCTCAATTGGTTTAAAGGGGGGGTGAAACACTCAGTTTCAGTCAGTGTCATGTCAATCTTGAGTACCTATAGAGTAGCATTGCATCCTGCATATCTCCGAAAAGTCTTTATTTTTTTTATAATTATATAAGAAAGATGCGCTGTTCCGAGTCTTTCCGAAAAAAGCAGAGCGGGTGGGGGCGTGTCGTGTGAGCGGAGCTAAATAATGACGTGTGCTCGCTGCTGCTATTGTGTTGAGTCGAGTGCGTCGTAAAGCTGTGTCATCCCTAACAGCGGGAAAAAAACTTTATTCAAAATAAAAATATGGCTTTTAATCAGATACAGCCATACATCTATGATCCGGAATCAGACCCAGAGGCTGCAGTTGAACAGGAGCAGCAGCAAAAACGACTAGAGCAGGACGTCTGTATGTGGTACAAGTTATACACTAACTATATAATATGCTTTGCGGCTTGTGTTATTTACATATTTATACTTGAATTATATCGTCGTATTTTTGTCTTTGAAGGTGTACATGTGGGAAGTGCAGTTGTGCACGTGTGTTTGTGTGTTTACGCGTGGTTTGTGTAGACAGTAAGCGGACTAAAAAAAACACAGACATTTGAAGCAGTCTAACTCACCGCCTGCGGTTCTAACGTTGGGACTGCTCCATCATTCAGCATTAGGCGATCTGGAAAATCCGGCGTCGAGCTGGGCCTTGTTTATGAAACAGTCGGCACCGAAATGCAGCGAACAGATATAAACATTCGCGCAACTCAGTTGCTGATCCGGAAAAGCAAATTACATCCACTGTTGCCTTAACGCGGGGTTTTTGGCGAATCTTTGCAGGACTGTCTTGGTCTGGCAACCAAAAACGCACTTTTTTGGTGACATTCTAATTGTGCACATCACCTGTCCAGCATCCTACAAGCCAGCGCTTTGATGGGCGTAGCCTGTTACTTTCGCTCTCTCCCTCTCTCTCTCTCACGCGCTTCCGGTAGAATTGTCCGTAAGGCCCATACAAGGAAATTCCGCCCCCATTAACGTCAAAGGGGACGCATGATCTCAAAAAACTTGCCGAAACTTATGACTAACCGGAAGTAGTATTTTTGACAAAGAAATACTCCCATCAAACGTCCACCTTAACTTTTGAAACTTTTTCTATGTTTAGTATGGGATTCCAAGTCTTTAACAGTGTAAAAAGATCAGTATGCATGAAACAGCATTTCACCCCCCCTTTAAGGTCTGGAGATTGGGCTGGCCACTCCATAACATTAAGTTTGAAAATCTGCTGAAGTTCAAACTGAGCATCAGAATGAGGAAGAAAGGTTGTGACTTTTAACTTGGCATTGTTGTTGCTGCCAGACAGGCTTGTCTGAGTATTTCAGAAACTGCTGATCTGCTGAGATTTTCACAACCAACTCAAGGGTTTACAGAGAATGGTCTGAAAAAGAGAAAATATCCAGTCAGCGGCAGTTCAGTGGGACAAAATGCCTTGATGTCAGATAATGACCAGCCTGGTTCAGATGATAGGAAGGCAACAGTAACTAAAATAAGCACTTGTTACAACCGAGGTTTGCAGAAGATCATCTCTGAACACACAACATCATCTATCTTCTCAATAGGGTGTGAACGGCCGGAGTGACTGCAGTTATGTTGTCTGGCTATCACTAGACCGAGCTCAGTTTAAGACTGAACATTGGTCTGGGGAGTCTGCTCTGTGTATTCTACAGCACAAGAGGCGTGATCAACGAGCATTATTCAAATGACTCTGAACGCAATTGGATAGTCCTTCAACCAATCAGACCACAAGAGGAGTGATCAACGGGCAATGAGCCACCACTTCTCTATCTGTCATCGTGTTAAACACGCCAAAAGCACACCAGGTGGATAAGCCCGTCTGTGATTGGTTCCCGCAAAAGTGTAACAGAAGCAGAAGAAAAGAATGTATAGGTTTCCAGACTGAGCTGCCGGGCGACTCAAATCTCCGGCAGATCAGGCTGGCTTTACCCAGTCTATCGGTTACAATCACTGAGTGGCAAATAGACTGAGCGGCAGCATTGGTTTTCAGCGTGAATGCCGTGGAAAAGCACACAAAACACATTTAAAAAAGAGACAAAGCTGTACAAATAGATTTGACAAGAAATCTGAGGTATATTTTTACAGACTACCGAAAGCTATAGAAAAGAAAGCAATTGGATCACTGCGATTCACAGAAATAACTGGACTTGCAACTGGAAACGCAAATTTAGTTCGATTTTTACATTCTCGTTTACGAATATACTCTTTAAACTAATAAGGTTAAGTGTATTTGGCTTGCTGTCCTTACTAGAGGGGCTCATGGAAGCAGCTTCAACTCGAGCTGAGATCTACCCCACAGGGACTACTAGTGCTAGGAAGAGGAGTATGGTAAACAAGATGCCTACATTTATGTTGGTGGAGATGGAGGGATGCAAAACAGTTTTATTGTATTAGCAACTCATCAATCTAATATTTACCATTCTATGCATAATTGGATGAAATACTGACAAAAATTCTAACATTTTTAGGGCTGGATGATAAATAACATTGATATAAATGAACACCCAGATTTAGATCTACCTACATTGTATTTATATAAAGTGTGCACAAGCAAAATAGCCTGATAATCGTTTTTTACTGTGGTTTTTGTATGGTTTTTTTGCAGTTCCCCAATTAAATCCGTTCATGCAGCAGATGATTTGACACTCACGTCAGTGCATACCCTCTATCTATCTTCTGTCAGCTAAGAACAGCAAACTGAAGCTACAGTATAATTCGCACGGGACACCAAAACTGGACAACAACTGGAAAAAAACGTTTCTAGGTCTGACTTCTGCTGAGACATCCAGATGGTAGGGTCAGAATTTGGAGTAAAAACATGAAAGCATAGATCCATCCTGTCTGTCTCAGCTGTTCAGGCTGCTGGGGCTGTAATGGTGTGGAGGATATTATCTTGGCACACTCTGGGCCCCTTCGTACCATTGATTATCTTTTAAAGGCAGGGTAAGGAAAGTGTATTTATACAGCACATTTCATTCACAATGGCAATTCAACACCACAGCCGACCTGAGGATTAATGCTGACCATGTCTATCCCTTAAAGGTGCACTAGTATTTTTGCAGTAAAATATCCAAAAACCACTAGGCAGGAACTTTACCCAGGAACCAGGAACTTTGGGTGGTACTCGGTGTGTTTAGACCGCAGGAACCAGGGTCCAAATGAAGTTCCGGGTAAATATTTCCCCCTCCAAACGGCCCTGCTCGCGAGGTAGTACTTTTTCAAAGTTCAGGAACTTTCGAGGGCGGGACTTGGGCGCTGAACATGCTGATTGGTTTAGCATTTTATTTCAACCGGCATTTTTAAAAGTCTTTTGCGAGGTTCGATCTACGTTCAGTAAATATCAGTCTTGCTCTCTGTCTGATGGGGCGTGCGGTCGTCTCAGACATCTCACCTTCAATGTCCGTAATAGCTGATAATAATATACATTGTCATTTTAAATCTAGCTTTACAAGCTTTCTGAATATGCTGCATGCTGCTGAATCTGCATATTAGTGCTCTTTTCTGTCGTTGTTAATTACCTCTTTAGTAAACCTATACATAACCAGCAAAAGCAGCACAGCTTGAATCTCTTCCATACTCGTCTTTCACCATGTAAACGACCTGACTGATTACTTTCAAGTGTGGGTCCTTAATGACAGCGTGCGCCGCGCTCATGTTGACACGAGGGGTAAACTTTTTATTTCGTAAGTTATGACGATAATGTTGGAGTAATGACACAGCGTATATTGCCCCAGGCAGTTTTTACTTTAACTGCACCTGACAGAAGATTTTTTTTCCTGAGATGATTATTACACTTTACAACAAATAAATAGCTTATATAATACTGTATTAGTCCTGGTGGCCGTTAAGAGTTGCTATGGCTACAGTTAACACACTCCAGCTGCTGGAGAAAACAGTGTTGACATTTTTGATGCCTGTCAATCGCGTCCGTCATATCTGCGTTACCCTCAGTTTTATTCTGCAGAAGCGCTTTACTCTTAGCAGTGTGAACATGTCGCAGCAGCGCCGAGCGAACACACAGAGTAACGTCATAACATCATTTTAAACACACTTAAATGTATCTAATAGGATAAACAGAGCTGCTTTACCTTATAACCATAACTGGAAGTGCAGGCGCCCGGCGACTGTGTCCCGTCATAATAAAAGTCCCGGTACACACGAGCCTTGTGTGTGTAACAATCACTCCAGCGGCCGTGCTCAGCTCCACAACACTCGGCCCTGCTCTGCTTTACACTACAGTAAGGTTATTAACCGCTTCCATTAACATGATTTCTGCCTGCGTCCTATTTTCCACCGGCTGTGAGGCGAAGACCACATGTCCCAAGATACTGCGCTCAGCCGCTCACACTTGGCGTCATCAAACTACACCTTTGTTTTGAATAGGCGCCCTCCAGTGGACGGAAATTTACATAGTGCACCTTTAATTACCACAGTGTGATGGACACCATGTCACAAAGCTCAAATCATCTCAAACTGGTTTCTTGAACATGACAATGAGTTCATTATCTACAGTCAGTCTGCAATCAAAAGATCTCTATCCGGCAGAGAATGCGGCTTTGGAATGTGCCTGAACGGGAGATTTGCAGCATAGATATGTAATCGACAAATCTGCATGTCAATATGGGCCAACATTTCTGAAGAATGTGTCCAGCAGCTCTGTCATAAAAACTTAAGGCAGTTCTGAAAGGAAAAGGGGTCCGACCCTATGCTAGCAAGATGATCCTAATTGGCCAGAGACTTTGCATTTCTTGGCAGATTCTGAGGAACAAATCAAACCATTTAAAAATTACACTATAGCAGGCAACAAAACATACAGATCAAGTGGATACCAAAAACAAGAACATTACATTTGACATTTATTCATTTACCAGATGCTTTGTGACAAATGATAAAAAAGAGAAATTGATCCTAAGAGCCCATTAGCAGTGTCTTGACACTGAACATAGAACAAAAAGAGAAGTTAAACTGCAGAAAAGAAGAGGAAAATAAGCAAGTGTCATTTTCTTTATGTAGCCTATTTATATATTTTGTTAAAAATAAATTAATTAATTAATTAATTAAAAAAGAAAATAAAAGAAATATAAAAGAAAGGCAAGCAACTTATATATTTTTAAAAAAAAGTTATGGGTTGTTTTGATTTCATGTTAATAGTTGTATCGGGAACTTTGTGTCCTCTTAGAACACTTCCTTTAGAATTCTACATTCAGGTTTGGAACGGCATGATGGTGTGTGGAATAATCTTTATTCAAACCTCGTATTAAATGACTTGTTTTAATTTTAATTATAGTCAGTAGACGGTAACATAAGACCCCAAAAAGTAACATTTCTGAGTGTGTAGAAGGTTTATCAGGCATCACTGGATTATTTCCTTTATAGATCAGAATCTGTTTCCCTTTCAGTGAACTATTAGAGTCTTACTGTAATACTGCACACACTCACTAGGTGGCCACATTGCATTTCACAGTTTTTAACCTCCCAGGACCAACATCAATTTATTAGCCAATAATTAGTTTTTTTTTCTCCAAGTTGCCAGCACTGGTAGCTTTTTGTCCTCAAAGTTGATTTATTGGAAGCAGGAAAATGGGCAAGTGTAAGGATTTGAGCGAGTTTGACAAGGGCCAGATTGTGATGCTAGACGACTGGGTCAGAGCATCTCCAGAACTGCAGCTCTTGTGGGCTGTTCCCGGTCTGCAGTGGTCAGTGTCTATCAAAAGTGCTCCAAGAGGAACAGTGGAGAACCGGCCACAGGGTCATGGGCGGCCAAGGCTCATTGATGCTCGTGAGGAGCGAAGGCTGGCCCGTGTGGTCCGATCAAACAGACGAGCTACTGGAGCTCAGATTGCTTCAGAAGTTAATGCTGGTTCTGATAGAAAGGTGTCAGAATACACAGAGCATCTCAGTTTGTTGTGTGTGGAGCTGAATAGCCGCAGACCAGTAAGGGTGCCCATGCTGACCCCTGACCCCGCCGAAAGCACCAACAGTGGCACGTCAGCATCAGAACTGGACCACGGAGTAATGGAAGAAGGTGGCCTGATCTGATGAATCATATATATATATATATATATATACATTATTTAAACAAATTTTATGTTAGATAAGATTAATCAAATGAATCGTAATTAATCGATTTGCAGTTCTATTAATAGTATAAACTTGTGTTGTAAAGACATTTAGTCATAAAATATAAAATGTGACTTACATTGTGATGTTTCTCCACATTGCTCTGTTGAAAAAATATATATTAAACTCAATTGACATAATTCAAACATGAATTTAACCCATTTACAATACATACTAAATATTATTGTTTTATAAAACGTTTATAACATAAAAATCTGTTTGTATATGAATATTCAAGTCCTTTGCTCAACATAAAGTACCTTAAAATATGCTTTAATATTGGTACTAATTAGAAATAATGAATTTTAGTCTTCAACTTGTATCAGATACTGAAATACTCGATTATAGCACAGGATGCTTACTTTCACTGAGTAGACCTTCACAGAAGTAAACATAATAGACACAAAAAATATTAGTCCTCTTTATTAAATTAAAGAACCAATGAAAATAGTGTGACTTTTGCAGAGATTTACTTACTGCAGGTTTCTAAATCTTCACATTTTGCAAAAAAAAAAAAAAAAAATACACATAAGATTTGTTAAGTAGGCCTATTATTTCTAACTTTCTGTAATGTTTGTGCTATTTGGATCTATCAAGGTATTTGGATTGTGTCACAGTATTACAAATAAATAAAAACACTTGACAATATTGCTCCAAGTTGAAATTATTTTATTCTTACAGTCTTTGCTAAGATAAGTCAATACAACTTAGAAACAGCAATATGACACTGAAACAACATTACAATATTTATTACAACACATTCATGTGTATCAACTCTCGTGACTAAAATATCTTACGGTGTAGTTTTTATATATATAATATAGAATATGGCTAATAATACAATTGTCTAAGATTAATATGAAAAAAGCAGTAGTGTTAAAGCAGTTTTACAACCTCTTCATATTTTGCTGATTCGCATAGCCACATGACTCTCTTAAGCCGCTTTTCCACCTTTAGGCCAAACTGTTCTCATCTCATTGTTTCATTCAGCCCAGCCGGTAAAGATACTATGGTTTCATTTTCCACTGTGTGAGGCTTATAATGGAGCTCTTTGGAATGCAATACAAGTGCCTCAGTCGCTGCTTGCCTCTGTTAAAAACGCTTATTACACGGCTCTGTGAAATACTTGATTCTGATTGGTCAATCGCGCATTCCAGCGGTACGTTATTTCCAGATAACACCCGCTCATACGGGTACTACGAGTTATCTTGACCGGTACTACTTCTATGCTTAACGCTGGCGCCATCTTGTGGCTTAAACAGCCGTGGGTTACAATGGAAGACATCAAGGCAGGTTTCCTTTATAACGTTTTTAATATAGATATTTTTCTTACACAAACGCATCGATTTGAATCAGAAGGCTCTATTAACCCATCGGAGTCGTGTGGAGCACGTTATTTG
The DNA here is from genome assembly GCF_024679245.1 of Pseudorasbora parva. Classification (NCBI taxonomy): domain Eukaryota; kingdom Metazoa; phylum Chordata; class Actinopteri; order Cypriniformes; family Gobionidae; genus Pseudorasbora; species Pseudorasbora parva. The sequence goes on from NC_090189.1 coordinate 5,169,698, forward strand.
ACGGACAGCTGCATTTTTTATGGACTTCAAACCAGAGGTGGTAAAAGTACTCAAAAGTTATACTCGAGTGAAAGTATATATACCTAAATAAAAAAATACTCCAGTAAAAGTAGAAAGTCCTCCATTCAAACATCACTTGAGTAAAAGTACAAAAGTATCAGATTTAAAACGTACTCAAGTACCGAAAGTAAAAAGTAAATATTCAAATTAACTGTAAATATCAATAAGCAGATAAAATCTTTTGGGACTGATATGCAATGCTTTAATTGAACAAATTATAAGATTAGATACTGCAATTAAGAATTTGTTAGATTTGCAATTAATAGGAGACAATGAAGCACCTAACGCAGTATAGGGGTTAAACTTAAAATAGACATGTTCCATAACATTAGCTCCATAAAACAGATGAGGAGCAAGATACTATTAACTAATTCAAAATTAATTCAAAAGCCATAACCACAATGACATATTACGTAACAATTAGTTAATAGTCATGTGCCTCAACAAGTAAAGTTATGATATAATTTTGCCAATTGTTATGATTAATGATTAATTAAACAGACAACTGAGAGTCGGAATGCATGATTTGAATACATGAATTTACATTATTAGTTAATTTAATATGTTATTAGGGAATTAATGATGTCATATTTAATTAATAGCAATTCATATATTACTTAATCTATTAATCATAGAGAATGTTCATTAGTTGCTGATGCAGTAATCATTAATAAATGGTTTAGTTCTTCATTAGTAATACATTAACTCATGGTTATCTGTGCATTAGTTAGGCATGAATTATAATAGTGCACCTGTATTGTAAAATGTTACCGATGTTTTCATAGTAAATAGTGTGCCGCAAAATAAAAAAGTTGGGGAAACACTGAGCTAACGTTAGTGTGGCAAAACTGACTTGTCAGCTTTTCCAAGTCTATACCCGACTGGATCATCCATGACTGACCAGACCGGTTTGGAAATCAAGTGTAATAAATACTTAATACTTGGAGCGAGCATGGGGAAATGTATTGGAGTAAAAAGTACACTTTGCCTTTAATATTGTAGTGGAGTAAGAGTAAAAGTAGATGCAAATAAAATATACTCAAGTAAAGTACAGATCCCCGAAAAAAATACTTAAGTAAAGTATCAAAGTATTTTTACTTGATTACTTACCACCCCTGCTTCAAACACAACTACAACTACTGCTGGGATTAACGTTAGCCTGGACTTTTTAAATTTAACTCCGATTGTAACGTTATTTGTCTGAAAGAAGAATGTCATATACACCTACGATAACTTGAGGGTGAGTAAATCATAGGCTTGGTTTCATTTTTGGGTGAACTAACCCTTTCAGCATTCATTTTCAACATTTAGCAAGGGCATATGGCAAATCTTCAGCAATAGATAAAGGCTTAAAGCAGGTTGGAACTGTTTTCCTTTGCGGAAGCTTTGTGTAAGAGCTAATAAAATATTTAATCTCGAGACAATATTTTGTGTCTAATAATTATTTATTTGAGACTAGTAGCCGTGTAATAAGCGGGATAATGTCCACCCAGCCGGTTGTTATCGCAGAATAAACCCCTTCAGAGTGATGCTCCGCTTCGCCTCGGGGTCCTGATCACTCTGTCGGGGTTTATTCTGCGATAACAACCGGCTGGGTGGACATTATCCCTTACTTCAAAAATACCATTGGACCAACCATGACTTGGATGCTGATCAACATCTGAGGCTCCTGAACTCTGTCAAATGCAACTGCCCCCCTTAAGCCTCACAAACAGAAAACCAAATCTGTACTGTGGCAAAAAAAAACTCTGGTACCCGCCTATAAACTGCAGGAAGGCAGAACGTAAATGGAAACAAGACAGGCTGCATATCTTTCTTCAAATGTTCAGAGACTCTCTTACATCTTAGCTGCAGCCACGTCTGCAAAAGCTGCCTACTTCTCCAACTTAATTGAAACGAATCACTCTAAACAGAAGGTTTTGTTTTCAATTATTCAATCTGTTACCAATTCTTCCGTGAACACCCTGCCGGTGGCTTCTGGTGCTCTCTGTGAAAACTTCTTGAGATACTTTATTGACAAGATTACGAACTTAAGACTTGATGTCCGTCCCACCTTAACATTAGCCAATTCGCCAATCATGTCACCCACCTCCGCATTTTTGGACACTTTTGAACCCATCAATCTCCAGGAGTTGAAGGAGGTGATTGACAATCTTAAACCCTCTTTTTATCCTAGTTATATTATTCACCCGAAATACTTTAAATTAATTATTGATTCGATTGGGTCTGTTATCTCTTGTTAATAAGTGTCTCCAAACGGGTTCTGTTCCTGCTGACCTTAAAGTCGCTACAGTCACTCCTCTGCTCAAGAAGTCTTCTCTGGACCCAACCGTCCTAAAAAAAATGTCTTCCCATTTCTGTTTTGCCTTTTATTTCTAAAGTTCTAGAGAAAAATCTGCTGAATGACTAGCAATTCTATTGATGAGGTTTTTCAGTCTGGTTTAAGTCCACTCACAGCACTGAGTCTGCCCTTCTGAGAGTTGTAAATGACATCTACATCTCCACTGACTCTGGGGACTACGTGGTTCTTATTCTCTTCGATTTATCGGCTGCTTTTGATACCATAGACCACTCCTTACTATTATCTAGACTAGAGTCTTGGGTAGGTCTAAAAGTCTTGGGTTGCTCTGAAATGGTTTCATTCTTACCTATCTGACAGAACATTTTCAGTGAAACTGGGCAATTTTTCCTCTTCCCCTGCTCCTCTGACCTGTGTTCTCCCTCAAGGCTCGATCTTAGCTCCCTCTCTATTCTCTCGGTACATGCTTCCTCTGGGCTCTATTCTAAGAAAGCATGGTGTGTCCTTTCATTTCTTTGCAGACACTCAAATCTACCTTCCTGTCAAGAAAATAATTCCACTGCGATCACCTCTCTTCTTCAATGTTTAGAGAAGGTTAAATTATGGCTAGCCAAAAACGTCCTCTTCTTAAACGAGGACAAGACTTGAGGTGATTGTATTCAGTCCCAATGACAACACTCATGTTGTCACTCATGTGTACAAGCCCTGACCTAGAATGTTTATCCGCTTTTAGATCGACAATGGTGCAGAACCAGGTATTATTTTTGACCAGCATTTAAAAATTGACAGACATCTCCTTTGTCGTTGGATCTAGTTTTTATCAGCTTCGTCTAAAATTAAAAACTTTCTCTCCCCAAAATCTCTCAAAATGGCTGTTCATGCGTTTGTTACGTTGCATCTAGATTACTGTAATTCTTTATATTGCGGTATATCTAAATCTCAAATTGCATTTGCGGTAGCAGGGCCATGGCTTTGGAATACCCTGCCTTTAGAGATAAGGCTGGCCATTTCCTTGTCTATTTTTAAGTCCCTGTTAAAACCTTTGTTATTTTCTTAAGTGTACTGATTACCCTGATATGTTAAACTTTTAAACAGGTAGGCTTATTTACTCTTTTCTGCTTTTATTTCTATGTATGTGTGCTATTCTTGCTCTTCTGTAAAGCACTTTGGTCAGCCTGGAGGCTGTTGGAAAAGTGCTATACAAATAAAATTGAACTTGAACTTGAAAAAGCAGCATATGCTAGTTAGGTATGTTTTGAAGCATGGCAGCTAGTTTCTTAGGACCAGCACTTGACCAGCTTTAACAAGCTCAGGACCAGCATAAACCAGCTAATGATCAGCATTCACCAGCTGCCATGATTCAACGTATACCTAACCGTTGTAGTTTTTAACAGGGTGCTTATGGTTGTATATCAGCAGCCCAAGTTCCAGTTCTTTGAGTGATGAATGCTACCACCACTTGCTGGTGTGGACCGTTTTTGCTCTCTGCAGGTGCAGTTGTCTGTAGTATTGTGCTAAACCACTCGGCTATCTTTGAAATGGGCATGCAAGTGCACCTCTTTTCTCTTTGAATGGGAAAACATCAAATCCTCTGTTCGCCAAGTATACAAACCCCTGCTCTTTCTCTTGTGCTGCGTTCCAGTTCGTTTTTATTATGCCCTTAACTCGCGAACTTCCCTCCGTCTCGTTCACTCGGATGTGCGTCATTGCTTACGTTGCATGAGTGTCCACTACTGGTGAAACTTTTGCAATGGACTGAACTGGAACGTCCTAAGCCCTTAATCACTTGGAATCCAAGATGGAGTTGATTTTTTTATTATTATTTTTTTACCTTCATGAAATTGTTTAATGCAGCATTCGAAAGGTATATAAGGTGTCTTTGGGTTGTTTTAAATGTTTTAAAAAAATAATTAAAATATCAGAGTTGTTTGTGGTGGGGTAAATTAAACGCGATATGCGGTGACGTCACAATTGTGTTGCATTGTGGTATATGAAGTTGCCTGAAGTGTACATATGAAGCAGACTCACTCCCTCTGTCAAAATCGAAGGAGCAAGGGTTTGTCCATAAAAACTTCCCTTGTCCACTTCACAAAGTGGAACGCACTTCAAAATGACGGCTGGGATTCCCCCGAGGAGAAGTGCTCAGGTTCGCAAGTGCATATCTAAAAGTGGAGTGGAACGCAGCATTATTTTCTCTTTCCTTTCTGAGGATAGCTGCCAATTGAATGGGGGCGGAGCCTGATTATTCCTAACGCCTGAGGCCTCTGCCTATTTAAAAGTCCCGTTCTTCGCGTGTTTTCGAAGCTTTGATTATGTTTACAGTGTGTAATATAACATGAGTTCATGTTTCGTGTGTAAAAACACAGTATTTTCCACACAATTGACTTATCTGTACAGCGCTGTTTCCTCTGTCCTAAAAACGGCCTGATGATTTCCTTGTTCTATGAAGTCCCTTCTTCAGAAACACGTAACGAGTTCTGATTGGGCCAGCGCTTCCCGTGTTGTGATTGGACAGCAGCTTAGCGCACTTTGCCCGGAAAGGTCCCGCCTCTTACCATAACGGGGAGATGCAAGCGCTGAATGTGCGCTCTTCTCCACGTGGGAGAGCAACGAGACCACGCCGCCTATTCTGCGTGTTCTTGTGGGCGGAGGGTTCGTCAACAAACGGTTCTAGTGACGTCATTCCTGAAGGAAGTGCAGCGGTGTAGTCCAAACCGGCCGTTTGCTGTAGGCTTTGAAAGGGAACTTCTGTTTGATAAAATATCTCGTTTGGCATTGAACTTTGAGCTTTATAATTTCACAGGTATTATTTACGCTCCAACAGCAACATTACACACTAACTAAAGTTTGAAAGATGGAATCGCGAAGAACGGGACCTTTAAGAGCTGCTGGTGAAACTTCAGTTTGGGGCCTACCTCAGGAAACCTGTTGCTTGAGGTTTTGAAGTTGTGTTTCTGGTTTCTTTTGTACAGGATGGTGAGTTTTGTTTGTTTAGTTATATTAGGTTAGAGGGAAAGCGTAAGTAAGCTGACCCAGAAGATTCTTTTGTAAAAAGGAAAATATTATTTTGTGTTTCTCATGAGTTAGCATTAACTCTGAGGTGTAGTTTGGATTAATTAGCTCACCAATCCTTATTTTAAGTTTTGTATGTTTATATCTTTGTTTTGTTAATTTGTTTTCAATAAATGTTATCTTTTTACTACCATGGCCTTTGGGTTTTGCTACCTTTCTGAATGGCTCTTATGTTGGTCCCTATTTTGGGTCGTAACACCAAGTTTAAGATTAAATTTCATATTTAAAATCACCAATTCAATCTGACAACAACTGTCTAATAAATTGTTTCTAAGCTCTCCAATCATGACAAAAAAAATTCAGCCTGGACGAAGCCAATGTGTATGCACAGTCCTATGCACCGTCGGTGTATGAATGGGTGAATGCGAGGCAAGATGTAAAGCGCTTTGGATGGCCGTAGGGTCTGTTGAAAGGACTATATAAATGCAGTCCATTTACCCTTTATTATAGCGCTATAGTTTTAAGAGCATGCATGTTTCCTATAGCAACTATATTATATTAGTTATATTAAAAAAGTCCTGGCTCTTCCAAGCTTTATAATGGCAGTGAATGGCTGATTCATTATTGAAGTCCATAAAAGTGCATATTTCTATCATATAACTGCTTCACACAGCTCCAGGGGGTTAACAAGGGCCTTCTGAAGCGAAGTGGCACATTTGTGTAAGAAAAATACCCATATTTAAACCTTTATAGATAGAGGCACTTTTATGATGGATATATATTTAGTTCCCTTTCAGTCGGTCTAAGTCCGACGTATGTCTCCGTTCCCTGAAGAGTTACATACGTAACCGAGACGTTTTATGGACTTCAATAACGCATCAGCCATTCACTGCCATTATAAAGCTTTGAAGAAGCTCCGTAGCTCCTGCCATTATGATCGCATATATATAAGCCTAGCGCAGCATTTACTGAAACCGACTAGAAGCCAAAGCAACACGGACAGCCTTAGGGACACACGGTGCCATTACCCTGATAGCTTTTAAGCAGCGAGTATAAAAAGGAACTTAGCGTAGCTTCGTGAAGATATTCAGAGATGAATGGAAAATGAAATTTTTCCAGTTTATGGGATGCTTTATCTTCTCTTGATATCCTTCTTCATGCGGTGAGAGCAGATCTCTTCAGAACTTGTTTTTGAGTCACTTACATTAGTATAACTAAAGCAAGTCCATGTCAACAATGCAGCGATGTGAGAAGCAAAGCCAACTGTCTATGGGGCGCTGTTTATAAAGCCGCTCACGCTGAAAATAACAGCAACATTTTGTCACATTTAGCTTCAAACAATGTTAAAAATGTTAAATCTAAATCTAAATTCAAAATGCAGATAACTGGAAGTGCCAAAATTAAAGCTCAAGGAGTGTGTGTTTATAGCATTGTGTCAAATAAGTAACAAATAAAAACCATCTCATCTGAGGAAATTGACTCTTGGACTCTTGGTGATAATAACTACCTAAAATAATAAACATGTTTGGAGAAGGGGCGGGAGGGGATATGGGCTCTTTCTGGCGTTTAGCATGCGAACATGACAGAATGATGACATGATGAGTGAGGAGATTTAACATATAGACATAGATTTAACATATAGGTTTATATATGTAACATTTAGATTTAGATTTAACATTTAGATTTAGGCGAGCCAAGGCTATTTTATTTGAATAGCACATTTCATACCCAATGGCAATTCAAAATGCTTTATATAGAAATGAATTAGAATAGTGATAACATATGCAAGAGAAATAAGAATACCATATGTAATATTTAGATTTAACTATTTAAAATATCACTAAGTTGACAAATATTGTTGTAAATGTGCTAAAAAAGTGACCGTCAAAAATTCATACCAGTTTTTTAAACATTGTTTGAAGCTAAATGTGACAAAATGTTGCTGTTATTTTCATTGAGAGAGGCTTTACAAATGGCGGCCCATTACTGTCACTTTCAGATCAGCTTACAATCAATGCAGCGAATTCACATGCTTAAGTTCACAAAGGGACCGAATTCCTCTCGCCAAAATCTGACTGCACAATGTCTAGTGAGATATTGCGGTTTCGTTTCTCCCTCTGAATTTGCCATTAAATGAGTTCTGGAGAAATGCGATAGTTGCTTAGAGTACTGAAGGAGCTAATATATAATTATAATATAATTAATTACATTAATTAAATACAAATTTTAAGATAAATCATAGACAATATATTTTCCCTTAAAGGTTGAGTCTCATCAAATCTCTGGAACAGAACAGGGGGGAAAAGATCCACAGCGCAAACTCAAGCTGATATAAATCTCTACACTGTAAAAAAATATTTAGAAAAAAAGTTACCTGGTTGCCTTAAAATTTTGAGTTCATTGAAATTGAATTTTGAGTCAATACAATGAACATTTTTTGAGATTCGACAACCTTTATTAAAATATTATTAAAAGATTTTGTAGGCATATTGGGTAATTATGTGTGTGTTATTTCTGATGATGCAGTGAAACATGCCAAATAGTGCTATTTTCATGATTTATCAAATTTTTTATGTGGTTCAGATACAAAAATATTTTGAGTTTCTATTTATTAAACTAATTTCCTTCATTGTATCAACTCAAATTTTTAATTTCAATAAACTCAAAATTTTAAGGCAACCAGGTTACTTACTTTTTTAAGTTAAACCCACAAAAAACAACCAAAGTTTTTTACAGTGTACTTATGATTCAGTCTTCAGCAGAATAAAATCAGAACAAAGAATCTAAATGAAAACTCGAAAATGTAAAAAAAATAACCCCAAAATAAATTACAAAACAGTTAGGCTGCTGTCAGAGGCTGCTGAGCAAAGCAGTAACTGGCTGTGGCTAAAAAGGAAGGATCCCAAATGGGCGGTAAAATGACCAAGAGGGGTAAAAGCAGAGGGGAGCACACCTGAGACGCCAGGTGTTGCTGTTGAGCTTTTTGGAGGTGTCATGGGCCTATCAATGAAACACCAAAGGAAGAACACTCCATGAAGTGATTACCCCTACCCACTCAAGATGCGAAGAAAGTGCCGATTACTCAAAGGGATTGTAACAGCAAATCCTATATGCTCAACACAAAACAAGTGCATGTTAATTCTCTAGATAAATCATTTGAGTCAGACCGTCAGTCAGTTCACAGATACATACATAAGATTAATCAGTGTTTGATTAAGTCAATATTAGGGTATTATTTCGCCACATTTATTATATACACCTCTGAAAAATAACAACGGAAGCTCTGAACGGTCATGGATAAAAAATATATATTTTTTCTGTTTTGTAATCTCGTGATCACAACTTAAAATTGTATTTTCTCATTCGTTTGAAATAAAATTACATTAGATCATTTGTTTATTATAGTATCCTACTATCCTGTAGGATAGGCTGTGACTAGTACCGTGTGCGTTCCTTCTTACCATGCTATTCCATTAAAAAGAGGTGCAGTACCCCATATTTCTAAAAACAAACAAATGCTTAATCCAGATATAATACAATTTTGGGATGCTGTTGGAGAATAGTGTGTGTGTGTAAGTGTGCGGTTTGCTACAAAGAGATTTAAAAAATACAATAGTTTTAATTACACAGTATCACTGAATTAAACTATAGGCTGATACATGTCTTTATAGGCTATAATTCATATTTCTTATAAATTTACATTGAGTGACACAATGTGGCAAGCTAACAGTTATTTAGGCTGCTGATTAAAATGGCATAATAAAGTGCAAACAGAATACAGTGACATCAAAATTTGTACGTTCGGTATCACACCGAATGCTAGTGCTATTATAGCAAACTAATCACATGAAACCATTAACATTAGTTTAATTAATGAATTACTTAATGCACACAGTACTGCACAAATTATAGCGATCATTAAAGTTCTTCAATCTGGGCCAGTATAACAGTAAGGTAGATAGGCTGTACCGCACCCCGTCAGTTATTTGGTTCTATACGGCCACCTGTTAGCGCAGTTGTGTAACTTAAAGAAGTCATGATCACAACAAAACAACTTTTGTTATCTCGAGATCACAGAAAAAAATATTATCCATGGCCGTTCAGGGCTTCCGTAGCTTCCAATTAATGTGAGGTGACAATGAGGATCCACTGTGGACCTCTTGACACAGCGACGACAATGTATGTAAATAATTTCAGAAAACAGCATGTGGCGCACTTGAGTGTTTTTCAGAGGCAAATCCAATTTGGAGTTGCTTATGGGAGGTCCGGGACCCTGAAGATTTTACCAGCTCTGAAAATTGAAGAAAAACACGCAAGTTTAGTTTTACATTCAACTATTATTCACATTTTCCATTCAACTAGCAGATGATTTCATGCAAAGCGACTTCCACAGTTAAGTATTAATGTTAGCGAGGGTAAAATATAAATAATTGATCAGTGGATGAATCAATTGATCAGTTGTACTCAACCTTCACTGGAAACGTGCTTCATATTCCATTGTCCATGTTTTTCAAAGGTTCTTCCTGTCTTTCAGACACTAATGGAAATAGACAGAGAGACAATTTAAGAGGCATATGTTATTAAGGACATTATAAGTGGACATCTGAAAGCAAATTCAGAAAACCTCCCTATTTGACACAAAGCATGCACTGAATAAATTAAGGTAAAGAATGTGTGCTACTTGTTTAATTATTAGGTGTTATGGTGTAAGTTTAAATCAGGTTAACATGTTATTTACTTGTTACTTTAAAAAAAACTTTGATGATGTAATGTGTGCTACTCCCAGTGTTGCGTTGCTCTTGGTGATGTGAGGCTTGAATGAGCTGCTCAGCCATGGAAACCCATTCATGAAGCTCTCTACACACTGATCTTGAGCTCATCTGAAGGCCACAGAGTTTGGAGGTCTGGAGCTATTGACTCTGCAGAAAGTTGCCGACTTCTGCGCACTGTGACCCTCAGCATGCGCTGACCCCACTCTGTGATTTAAAGGGTAACTAAACCCTAAACCAACTTTTTTTAGTTAATGATCTGCAAGACTGGGGCTTTATTAATGCTGTTTATTGATTAGAGTAAATGTTTTGAAATTTGGGTATAAAGTATTTTAATATTATAATATATGGTGTAAAAACGTCTTAGTGCTGCCCTCTTAAGGTTGAACGGTGGCTACTGCAGTTGAATTTTCCTATTGGACGTTGTGGTACTTCGTGACGTAGGATGGTACTTCCAACGGCTCACTATCCACGCCCCTGGCACGAGCTCACCACGCCCTGAGAAACGTTTTCCCGTGATCACATGATGAGAACGGCTTCAGTCCAGTATGAACGCTCATGTTAAATGAAGTAGAAACATTATGAATTAAACTTTCTCGTCACTTGCTTTCAACATCCTAATGGAGAAAATACAGATAAATAATGCAGTTGTAAGTACATGTTAAGCTTTTCTTCTGATAGTTTTGCCACCCGTCATGCTGGCGTATGTAGTCTAACTTTTATTTAATGCATGAGGAATATTTAATATGAGGAAATCTGTTGTAATAGGCTATTAGGTTTGAACTTATTGGTCCTGCGCTTTTTTAGTGGCTTTCAGTATAAGGATTTGACTGTTCAGTGTTCATAGATTAGTTAGTGATCTCATTCTCTCTTGCGCTGCTGCTTTGCATTGTTAGGGGTTAACAGCTTATGACCCAGGACCAGTAGTGAAGAAATGAAGACAGAGTCAGGATTGCAATTAATTAAAAGAAAAATTTACTTAAGAATAGTTTGCAGTTTCAAAAGCAGAAGCCAGCTTCAAGTCTCACAAGGAGTTCGTAGGCCGTGCTCCCGCTCTCACCGTCTCGTTGCCTCGCCCTATCTTACATACAATTGTCCCAACAGTTATACCGTTTTCAAGGTCTTATCCACGTCATTACTGCGATGTGGATGGTTCTGATTGGCTCAGAGACAATGCACAGTCCTGGTAAATTTCCACTCGAGTCAGTTAATCTGATGCACGTTTCCACTGACGTGTCACTTGTTGATGCTTTCACCCCGTAATCAGGCCCGTAGTGACCTTCCAGATCTGGAGCAGGCGCCAGCTTGCCCAGAACAACAAGTCCACCCATCTCTTAGGGTGCCCATTGTACACCATTCTGATCTGTAACAGAATATTGCGCACATACACAGATACACAGTCTCTCCAAGGTTGGAGCTGATTAAGCTCCAGTTCTAACCAGTTCTTACCAAAACATACTGATAACATGTGCTTTCCTTTAGTGAGAGGAACACACAATATAGTACAGGCAATATTCATCTTGAGTCTTTAGTGTTTCAGTAAAAGGAAATATAAAAGGAATAAAACATAATAAATTAAATGAAAGACAAATCCATATTCCATATCTGGAAGCCGGGCTAAGTGAGCAAACGCTGTTACTGCACTCCTGACATGTTAGGGGTGTGTGATACCTCAAATCCAAACACACGACCTTGTTGCCAGTGTTTAGTGACACATCACACATCTCTAGGCCAGACCCTCAGTCACTCCTCAGAGACCAAATACACACTTTAGAAAACAAGAAACAAAGCAAAATCATAACTGGATAGAATCATTATAATAATATAGGTAATATAGGAAGAGAAATATTAATTAAGGTTTTGATTATGAAGTTAATTAGGATATAAATATATACAGGTATAATGAAGTGGCAGTGGATTTCAGAATCCCCCCCTTCAGCATGAATGAATGAAAGCATCGTCGGCATCGGGAGTTAACGCACTTTGAGCCAGCGGCTCGATTGATAAGGCTCTGTGTCTACAGACATTTCACCCTCCTCCACTTCAGGTGAAGGTGGTGGAGAAAAGTCCTCTACTTTAGATGGCCACTCTGTTGCAAAGCTACTGTCCTCACTCCAGTCACTATCCATCTTTGCGAGTCTGACAACTGTCAAACAAGTTGCGACTACGGGTTTCAGGTGCTCATCTCATGCAGCAGAAGTAGAAGAGGCTCAGTCAAAATGCTGCATCTGTAACTGCATGAGGGTTAATAGAAGTCGTGAATCTCCCGCTGACACGGTGCGCGCTTTATTTAACATCACAATTGACATTTGAAAAACTCCAAGTCAGATATACGGACATTATTATTTTTGACGTCACTACATGGAAATAACCCGGTTTATTAATAAAGTCATGTAAACGCAGGTTACTTGCATTGTCAATTTACTGGTTTGCATGTAAACGGGGAAAACTGGTGATTTCAATAAGCTGATTTTTTGAGTTATCAGTTTACTGGTGCATATAAACGCACTCACCGATGACTGTGTTAACTGTGGCTCTTTCTTGCAAGAAATAAATCTTTATAAAGATAATTGGCTAAGGTTTGTCTCTTATTCAGAAAAGTGACGGAGATAATTTTTTTGGCCAATACAGTACAAACAAGAACTTAGTAGTGTATGTGTTGGAGAGAGATGCACGCAAATAGAACTGTTCAATTTAATATAAGAAACTAATAAAATACTACTGATTTTAGTTGATCGCAAGCCAGGAGCACACTGTGCGATTTTGACCACGATTGGTCCGTCTGAGAAAAATGTTGCAAATCCTAAAAGATTCCTCTGATCCTAAGCTAAAATCTAAAGTCTTTGATCGTTAGTTTGACATGTTCACCGGCAGCCGATTAATGAGCGCTGCGATCAAATTTAACCTCAGACGAAATTCTGGCAGTGTCAGAAGATTTGGTGCACAATCCTGCAGTGTGACTTCTCCGACGACGACAGTCAAATATCTCCGTTTTTCAAGACAAACTATGACCAAACCGAGAGCTAGAGATTTCGTTGTAGCCACTATTTCAATCCGGTGTGTAATGCAGCTCACCGTCACCGAACGTGTGTCCATTTTAACGCGCGCCTTGACTATCGTACAGTCTGACATTAATGACAGCTGAGATCTTACAGTGTGCTCACATGGCTTACAGATGGGATCATGTTCGTACAGTCTGACAAGGAACAATCACATAGGACTATTACAAAATCGCAGTGTGCAACCGGTTTTAATTAGGCATACAAATTCGCTTATAGACACGAGCACAGTGTGTGTTTGCTCCAACAGTGTGAGAAGACACGTCGCAGCTCGACGATTGGACCGTATATCATGCGCTTTGGCTTTCCATCTCACAGTGTATGCACAAGAAAAATAAACTAAAAGTTAATGTAAAACAAACAGACAGACCTTGACAACTAAATGTATGAAATTATAATGATTTTATAATCATATTATAATCATCGCATGCATCAATCAAAATACATATATAATGTAATTCTTACTGTTAGGATGCTCTAACTCATTGCTGTTACGTCGCACAGGTTCTTCTCTTACAGCCCTTCTATCAAGTTCACTCTCTCTTTTTTCCAGTTCTTTCTCTCTTCTCGCCAGTTCTTTCTCTTCCTCTTCTATATTCCGGCACCATGTTGTTGTATCCCATTCCCTTTGATTTCTATCCAGATTTTTCTCTTTTCTGTCCAGTTCTCTCTCTCTTCTGTCCAGTTCTCTCTCTCTTCTGTCCAGTTCTCTCTCTCTAAAATCTGGTTCCTTCAGTCTTTTATCCACTTCTCTTTCTCTTCTATCCAGTTCTCTCTCTCTTCTATCCAGTTCTCTCTCTCTTCTCTCCAGGTCTCTCGCTCTTTCAAGTATAGTATTTAGATTTGGATGCGACTGTATAATACAACATTAAAATTGTATTTTTACAAGCATTTTTACACTTTGATTCTCACAGATAGTTTTACATTTATGTTCATTCATTCGTTGGCGTCTGAGCTTGTTGCTATAGTGTAATGTTCGAGTTGAGCTAACAGGATGCTCATCTCTCTAGCTTTGGAAACAGATTCATTTTTATATGTTCTAATGCTGTCCGTTTTCTTAGTTTATAACTTTCCTTACATTTGGCATCAGATTCTTAAAATGTGTTTTCACTTTTCTGAAACACTGCAAATGTTTTGTGAAAAATAAACATGCTTTCTATTTGAAACTTTATTAATAAATTTACACATATTCCTCATTTGTAAGTCACATTGGAACAAAACATCCACTAAATAAACCGATGTAAATGAAATGTGTTCATCATCTTTGAATGTAGTTTATGAAGGTTATAATGCTGAATATTGTAAACTGCATTGAATGTTTAAATTATACTTAAAATTAACTCACCTGTGCTGCCCCCATGTTTACCTGCAAGTAAAAATAGTCATGTTACAATGATTTTTACCTGACATTTCAAAAGTCTCAGTTGTGCAGGATAAAAATATTTTGACATATTAACTTTTTCTGAAAACCCTAATCTAATCCTGCATATTATAGCAGTTCAATATACAGGTGAATATTGGCGCAAATATCAGAGGTTAAAAAGAAAAACAGCTATAACAATGAGCCATTGTGCTGGTTTGGAAACGACATGAGGGAGACTATATGATGACTGGTCTTATGTATCCCTTTAACTACATTCACATTGATAAAGAGATCAATCCTAATGTAAGATTTATATATCTGCCAGGAGCACTGTGTTTGATTAAGATTATTGTGAAGGCTTTAAATGTTATTTGGCGTCAGGCTTCGCTTTGAAGGGGTCAGCAAAACAAAAACAGAACTGGACTTGGACAATAATGCTTACAGAGACATTGGCCCTGTCCCAAATGGCACACTTCATGTGCACTTTCGGTCTTGTGGACTTACAATAGCTGCTGCGTGCGCTTGTCCATTAAGTCCACAAGACCGTAGGGTGTCCCATTCGTCATTTAAGCTTAAAGGTGCCCTAGAATGAAAAATTTAATTAACCTTGCCATAGTGAAATAATAAGAGTTCAGTACATGGACATCACATACTGTGAGTCTCAAACATCATTGCCTCCTAGTTCTTATGTAAATCTTGTTTGTGAAAAACACCACAGGGAAAAAAGTGCTTCTGAACATAAACCCAACAGTGACGCAAGCATTGGGGACCATTTATATGCACAACATTTGCATATGTCCAAACATGTGCATTGGTAAACAAGACACTCAAAGATAGCAAAAACAGCAGCTCTCATGACACGTCATGTTTAGGCTGTGCAGGGGACGTGAGGACTTTTCATATGTCAACAGTCATGGTTGAGGTTGAGGTTTATTATAATCGGATACCACAACAAATCGTTCATTTGTTAGGTCCATTTCAAGCAAACTTCGCTGAGCGTCTTAAACTGAAGAAAGTTGCAACTATATTCCTGCAAGCAGTAAGTAGTGATTTATCCACAACAAATTCTTATTAAATTGAAAGTTTCTTAGAGAGATATCATTGTCTAGATAACGCAAGATGCTAGTACAGTAACAATAGAAAAAGTCCAAGTACCATACAAAACTAAAGTGTGTGTCTAATGACAAAGGGTAATATTATTTTGTATTACAAAATACAACCGTAGATACGTTGCTTACAGATCGTTCACTTGATCCTTCTAGCAAACGTCACCTTTTCCACCATATAAGTTAAAGGCCCCCTGAAATTAAAATTGAAGTTTTTTAGCTTTTAGTATAGTTATGAATAAGCTGGTATGTTCCAAAACTATGACAACATTTGCATTTAGGAGATATAAGCATTCAAAACTTAGTCTCTCAATTCCGTTAAAATGAATCTCAGATTTTGATGACATCATCGCAGACTTCACCTTCTCGTCAAATCTTCTCCTGTCCAATCATATTCTCTCTAGAATCTAACGCCCGCCCCCTACACTGCTCGGTCAGTTGTTAACACACATTTACTAATTTCTACATGGTTCAATTTCTACAAGGCACATAGCACACTATATATTTGATAGGAAATGATTCAGTGTAAATATGCTTTTGAGGCGAATGAAGTCTGTTTTCACGTTAGTGCGGCAGCGCACACACACGAATGGCTCTGGTCTAAATTTAGACTACAGACACGAGAGCTTACTTGTTTATTGGTGTTTTCAGATCGTCCATGCGCGAGAGAGAGCTCGCGTGCATATGGTTGCCAGATTGGACATGTTTAGGTAAAACACTGGATGTGTTCTTTTCACAGAAAAACTCTGTTTGGGGGATTTAAATGACTGTTAATGTCATGTAGGCTGCATTTTATCAATCTCCATTTGAGATGTTTTGCTTAAAGTTTCATTTAGTCGGTCTGTGTTCTGTCAGGACGGTCAGGACTCACGGGCTGAACAGCTTGACTGCTGTGAGCTGTGAGCTGCTGAAATAAGCCAATCAGAGCAGAGCAGAGCTTGACATTAATATTCAAGTTCGACTATATAAATGCAGTCCATGACGCTTCCAAATAAGGCAAAAACAGAGCATTACATCCTAGGGAGAATTTATAGGCTTGTAAATGGCCCTGTAAAACTGTATCTGGACAATTTTTCCCTAAATAAGTCACATACCCTCTATGTAGATATCAGAGAACAATTTAACATATTGTTCAAATCATTCTACGGCACCTTTAAAGAAGGGTGCTTGTGAGCGCCCCTTTGTGGCTGCTATGTGCCCTCGATGCGCACTTCAGCTGAGCCCGCAAGTTTGCGAGCTACGCACTACGCAGAGGACTTCTACCCGGCAGTCAAAGCGGCATTGCGTTATGAAAGTGACAGGGCCAAAGTTGTCACTACAGCTGCTCAAGCATGCAGAAAATTGGTGGACAGTGGCCAGTACGTTGGCTGATAAAGTGGCCATTACGTTGTCTGTCTGTAAAAAACGCTGTTTTTTTCAACATCGCGTCATATTACGTCACGAGAGGGAGTCGTCTGCCAAGCTCTGCGTTGCCTCAGTGCAGAATAGGTTGGTATTCAGTAGCAATCAGAGTATTTTCCATAGTTTTTCAATTTCAATTGATCATTTTCATGGAAATTTAATGGTGTCCAGCCTGTCAGGACATCGAGTCCACAGGTTTCATTTAAAAAAAAGTTAGAAAAGCTGCATGGTGGCATTTTGTGCAGGTGAAGAGACGGGACTTCACTTCTGCATCTGCTTCGACACATGCGGTGGTGTGTGTGTGTTCACTTTACACCGTGGATTATCATCCCAGTGATATGATGGAGTTCAACATTGCAATACCAATGTATTGTTAAATGATAATATTAAATGATTTAACACCCACATGCAGTGCTTCTTTGTTGTTGTTTTTATATGAATCAATTTCAACATTGATGAATACAAAGTATAAAGCTACATAAACACAAATGCAAAGTCTCACACTTTTAAAAAAAGTCTGGAATTATGTGCTGATAACGTAAATATTTTATTCATGCCATGTATACATTCAAGTTCACTCAAATACATACTCAAAACGTCATACATCCTCACACTATCGACGGTGAATTGGCACAAAATAAACCCATAACACAGAATGAGTGAATAAAGGATCACATGAAACACACAATAACACTAACTCTGGTTCGGCCGCGGCGGGAGGTGTGACGGTCACGGATCCGTCAGAGACGCAGCTTGAAGAAAACGTGAATGTGCACCGCAACTAAGGCGGGCGCCGGGTGTATACAGAACACACAAGCTTTCGCGTTAAACAGAGACTGGACTGGAGACTCAAAATAGAGACTCAATGTTGCTGCAATAGCTTCAGATAGAAAAAAATATTTGGGTGCAAATGATTTGTTGAAAAGCAGAGAACAGCAGCCCTTTCAACAGAAACAACCAGAGAGGGAGAGCACGTCTGTGTGTGCGACGTGTGAAAAAGGCATGCTGTATGGTTGCAGCGATGCAGCCACTATAGCATAATAATAATACTCATACATCTAGCCTATGTGACATGGTTGTGCATGATTTGGCAATAGGGGACAGTCATATGCTGGTAAAAATTGGGCCGACTCCCGATTTTTTTTTTTTTAATATTGTGAGATCGGGAGGTGTGGCCTGACAAGCCAGACTCAAGATGTTTGGTCTGGAAATTCACCATTAAGAGCTCAATCCGAGGGGCGGGATAAACGGTTGTCTTTCAAACTCCCTCTGCAACGAAGGTGAAGCAGAGCTCGATGACAGATTAAACATTCGCCGTATCCGGTCGGCAAAACTTTCCACTGTTTCTCCTCACACAACAACTCAATTCTTCTCCTCTCGTTGTTCTGTCTAATCCTGGCCTGTCCCTTATTGTGTCATAATTGCATGGCTGTGGTCTGCCATATGAGTATTAATAAACATTTATAATTTCCTCAGCATCCGAACTGTCATTGCGATCCATTGTTTTCCTATCGTTGAAATTCACCGGACTGCCTCTCGTTATGTCACTTCTGGTTTGGGCATTTTTAGATGCGGAAGTAAAATGTTCTAAAAAAAAAAAACCACTCAGAAAAAACCTTATTAGCGTATTTACAAGTATATTTTAAAGAAAATCTAGGTCCTACATTATTTTTCTATACACTCACTGGACTCACTAACCTGCAATATGCTCTTTAAACACAGAAAAGGTCAGCTTTTCATTATATGTCCCCTTTAAGGTATTAATTAAAATCTACAGATGCAAACCGATAAAATAGTAATAAAAACACTTAAACCTGTATTTTGCATTTTTTATTTACCAGTCTAAAACAACATTTTAAAAAGCCTTTAAAAAAATCTCAAAACTGGTCAGTTTTGAGATTTCATGTTTTGTCTGTAGTCTTACCTTAATTATAATTACCGGTATTAAAATATATTATTTAGCCTTGCTGAAATGACGCAGTCTATTTTTATGTATCTATAGGCTCATGACTGAGCATCTTTCTGTCTAATTCAAAACGCTCTCCTCTAAATTAACCGTTGCGAAATCTGGCAACACTGCTCTTCTGATCATTTTCCTGTGAACGAATTCTTTGAACAAGCATCAACAAAAAAAAAATGTTATTTAGAAAATCAACACAAAACAAGCGTTAGCATCTCTTCGAAAGAGAAAGTAAATGATATTCTTGCCTGATATCACGGACACCAAGATGAGACACCAGCAGCCTGATCGATTGTAATTGTTTGTCCTATTTTAACTATAGGCCTACACAGTGGATATAGGCTATACGTGTTATCCCCATCAGTCTTTCGCCTGCCCCGCCGCAATGCGTGATGCGTGATGACATCAATGCGGCGGAAAGTCCGGTTCTCTCAGGCTGGTTCTCTCTTCAGTTGAGAGGATCAGTGCTCGAGACCCTGCACATTGAAAGTGAAAGTGCCCCTTTCGATACGCGATATCTACTCCCCCTGTTATATTTTAAACATTTACTTTGCACCTTTTAAACTGTGAAATTAAATAAACTGTTCTTGAAAATGTCATGCATTTTTGATACAATAAATAAAAGTTAAGCTTGACAGTTTTACAATCCATTCAATGTGTTTCCAAACTTTAAAATAATACAGTGATCCCTTGTCAAACAATCCTAAAAGATTCCAATTGGAACAGTTCCTATAGGATTCCGTTTGGAATTTTCAAGACGTACATGTATATCCTGTAGGATCATTTCTACAGGATTTCAATGGGATCCAGTTGGGGGTCTCTCTCTCTCTCTCTCTCTCTCTCTCTCTCTCTCTCTCTCTCTCTCTCTCTCTCACACACACACACACACACACACACAATGTTAATCTAAAATAGACATTCTAAAAAGTAATTTATTAATAATTTATTATAATAAAAAATATACAAAATATCACAGGACAAAGTGTAATTCCAATAGGATCAAAATTCCAATTTGACCAGAGATATGACAGTATACAGGCTAATCCTGTGCTGAACATGTTTCCAAATGGTTTTTTCAGCTAGTTGCTGTAATTGAAAGTGTATTGAACTATCAAAACAGATTACTTTAACTTTCAAATTGCCAAGCACACAAAATACTACTGAACCCTCTGGTGCTCTTCGTTTAGGGTTGCATTGGTTTTTCTTCCCAGTCATAAGTGACCGGGCATCTAAAAATTAAACTCCCTCCACCCCAGTAAAACCAATCCAATTTATTTTTCTCCAGTAATATTTTTTCAGTAATATTCATGCAATAATTATGAACTATTATTGGCATTGAATATTATACACATTTTTTTTTTTAGTAATTTTGTTTTGTATTATTATTGTAGTATTTCAGGTTAAAATAGAGACTAGGCCTTCAAAAAAGAAATATTTGAAGGCAGATTAGTGCTCTCTTTTTGAAATAGGCTACCGTATTTAAGAAATTATGCAACCATGGGTGTAATTCACTAGGGTCTCTATAGAGCGGGATGTGAATTCTATGGAAGCCCGTTTCTGCCACTAAATAAAAAAATAAAGAGTAATTGCAACTTATCTCAAAATTCTGACTTAATTGTTCTCACAATTGCAAGTTGTAAAGTCACAATTCTGAGATGTAAAATCGCAATTGCGAGATAAGTCAGAATTTTTATATAAACTTGCAATTGCGTGATATAAAGTCAGGTTTCTAAGATATAAACTTGCAATAGTGAGTTATAAATTCTGAGATATTTAAAAAAAATATATTTTTTTGTGTGTGTTTACATACCTAATGCTAGAAAAGTCAGCAGGATTCATATCATTCCGATGATGCTGTGATTTTTTAAAATTCTGATGCGGTTCATAGGTTCAGTTTTTCATAGGTGTGTGTGTCTAAGTGCGTGTGTGTGTGAGTGGATGTCTCTTGATGTTTAAGAGTGTCACCCATTTACTGCTGTGTACTTTTTTTTCAGCATTGTGGCCGATTTGTAGACTGTACACACAAATATTCAGAAAATATTTGTGTTTTTGTCGATTTCCCATTCATTTCCTATGGTCGGTCATTTTTGACTGAAGAAAATGAATGCTACTTTTTTGTGATGGTTTTTACGACCAATAATCATGCTCGAATCATGGCCCAATTGTTTTGGTGTTTACACATACCTAATCCTAGAATAGTCACCAAGTTTCATATCATTCAGATGAAGCAGTGATTTTTAACATTTCAAAACAGAACATTTTCTGGTCAGAAATGCCCATTTATAATTTGAAAACAAATCACTAGATGATTTGTATAACAGGTCTTTTATTCACTGCACTTCCACAGACACAGTTCAGAGTGATTACTGCAGAGTTCATTAATAGCTATGAATACAATATTAAAATCCATTGATTACAAGTAAACTGTAGTAAATTTGTTCATTACTTAAGTTACTATAAGTACACGTTTTGTTCCTTTATTTCTTGCTTTAACAAATTATAAGCAAATATAAGTGGCTGACTATATAGACGATACGATGAGTTGCAAGAAATTCTACTGTTTGCATTATCAAAATGTCAGACTATTTTAGGTGATGGATCTGAATGTGAACTTGGCTCACTTAGACAATTTTGGGCAATGCTTTTTCTCATGAGTTCGTAAACTAGATAAATGGCCGAAACTCTTCCCACATGAACACTGGTGCGGTTTCTCTCCAGTATGAATTCTCTCATGATCTTTCAAGGTTCCTGACAGAGTGAAACTCTTCCCACAGTGTGAGCACTTATACGGTTTCTCTCCAGTATGAATTCTCTCATGATGTTTTAAATTTCTTGACTGAGAGAAACTCTTTCCACAGTGTGAACACTTGTGCGGTTTCTCTCCAGTATGAACTTTCTCATGATCTTTCAGGTGTCCTGACTGAGAGAAACTTTTCCCACAGTGTGAGCACTTGTACGGCTTCTCTCCAGTGTGAGTTCTCTGGTGTGATTTTAAGTTGCACAATGTAATAAAGCTCTTCCCACAGTCAAAGCACGTATGTGGTTTCACACCGGTGTGTATTTTTTGGTGCTCCTTTAATTTGTCCAGTCGTAACCAACTCTTTCCACAAACAGAACACACGTGAGGCTTCACATCTGCATGAGTATTCATGTGTCTTTTCAGGTGCATTGCCACAATAAATGTCTTGCCACACTGATCACAGCCAAATGGTCTTGTTTCTGAGTGAAACTGCAGATGATTTTTGAGACTACTTTCCCATGTGAAGCTCTTTCCACACTGACTGCAATTGAAGGGTTTCTCTCCAGTGTGGATTCTCGTGTGATTCTTCAAGGTTGATTTGGAAGTGAACCTCGTCCCACACTGAGAGCAGGTGTAAGAACATTCGGCTGCTCTTCTTTTAGTTTTTTGCTGAGGTTTCTGGAACTGATGCTCTTTCTCCTCCACTTGACTTTGTTCCATCAGGTCTAAAACAAACATATTACATTAGACAATTCATGGCTGAAATAAAAGCAATCTCTAGTTTAATTGCAGAAAGCAGCCATGCTCAGGTATTTTAGTTTTGGTTACCCATCAGGCACTAAACATACTTCTGCAATTATTATGTCATCAAATCTTGGCAACTACTTTATGGCCACAGATACATTTTCCCCAACAACTTACAAGATCTGAAAATACAAGAAATGCAACAACAATACAACTTCTGTGTGACCATAAATACATTTTCCCAAACTCATCTTGTATTTTCATATTTGTTCCTATAGTTAGTTAATAGCTCATATTACTTGTAAATGAGGGTTTGTAGTATGAATGTGCTTCAACAGATATTAATGAAGAATCAATAATAAACACTAACCTATTTGTTCCTCTGTCTCGTCATCTTTTATTCTGCAGGGTTCTTCCTCAAACTCCATCTTTACAATAGTATGTATGTAGTTCCTCCTGGAGTAATTCATCCTGCTTGCTTCTTCTTCTCCTGTGGGAAGATGGGAATATTCCCAGCATTTAAACTCTCATGAACGGCTGTGAGAGCGGCTTCACTGACTCTCAGGAGCTCAGTGAACTCAAGCGTGGTACCGTAATAGGTTGCCACCAGAGAAATAAATCCATTCATGAAATTTCCTCACTACTAAATATTCCACACTCAACTGTTAGTGGTATTATAAAAAAGTGGAAGCAGTTGGGAACAACAGCCATGAAGCGGCAGGCCACGTAAAATCACAGAGCGGGGTCAGCGCATGCTGAGGCTCACAGTGCGCAGAAGACGCCAACTTTCTGCAGAAAGTGGCTAGTAGTGATTGTTACACGCAAGTGCTAAAATCCACCTCGGTAGGTTGGCGGGTGTTAATGTCAAACTATGTAATTCATTATTAAGTTAATTGTTTAGTAAGATTATTTCATATGAAATAGGAGGAAAAAATGTTTTAGTTCTAAAAGTCTTGACTTATTTTTTCTTTCGTGCATATTTTTCCACCACTATGCTCCATTATTTTACCCTTTGATAGCAGCAGTAAAGCAGTTTGTTTAACCCATTTGATTCCACAAGTAAATTAATTAATTAGTCATACGTTTTGTGACTTTTTATTTCTCATGGTCTCAGAATGTACAGATAGTTTCACTAATTTCACTACATCAAATTATTTACTTGAAAGTGATGGATCTGAATGTGAACTTTGCTCACTTGACAGCTTCAGGCAATGCTTTTTCTCATGAGTCCGTAGACTAGATAATTTGGTGAAACTCTTCGCACATGAAGAGCACTGGTGCGGCTTCTCTCCAGTGTGAACTCTCTTGTGATTTTTCAAGGATTTTAAGTAAGAGAAACTCTTTCCACAGTGTGAGCACTTGTATGGTCTCTCTCCGGTATGACTTCTCTGGTGGGATTTTAAGATGCTGGAACGAGTGAAGGTCTTCCCACAGTCAAAGCACATAAAAGGTCTCACACCAGTATGAATACGCTCATGCTCTTTTAAAGAGTTCAGTATTGAAAAACTGTTTCCACAAAAAGTACAAACGTAAGGCTTCACACCAGCATGAACTTTAAGGTGTGAT
The DNA here is from genome assembly GCF_024679245.1 of Pseudorasbora parva. Classification (NCBI taxonomy): domain Eukaryota; kingdom Metazoa; phylum Chordata; class Actinopteri; order Cypriniformes; family Gobionidae; genus Pseudorasbora; species Pseudorasbora parva. Next base: position 5,193,777 of record NC_090189.1, read on the forward strand.
CTTAAGCTAGATGAAAAAGCAAATGTTTTCTCACACCGATCACAGCCGAACGACTTCACTCCAGTGTGAGAGCGCAGATGCTCTTTGAGAAAGCTCTTGCGATTAAAACTCTTTCCACACTGAGTGCATGTGAACGGTTTTTCTCCGGTGTGAATCCTCATGTGCTCATTCAAGCTTCCTTTCTGAACAAAACTATTTCCACACTGAGTGCATGTGAACGGTTTTTCTCCGGTGTGAATCCTCATGTGCTCATTCAAGCTTCCTTTCTGAACAAAACTATTTCCACACTGAGTGCATGTGAAAGGTCCTTTGATTCCAGTTTTTCTAGATTGTTTTTGTTTGACACTCTTTTCAGTCTTTGAAACAACTGCATTTCCATCTTCATTTGTGCAATGATGTGGTTTGTCTTCACTCACTTCCATCCTGTCTAAAATCAACATATTAAATTCCCAATTCAATTAAGGAGAAATTAGAACAAAATGAATATAAGTGAACCTCAAATTAGCAAAAATCTAGATTACTACTAGTATCTAGAATAAAAAGTTATTGTGATATGTCAGTTTTCATCTTAATGTTCCTCATTAAAGAGAATAAAGGAAAACACCAACCTATTTGTTCCTCTGTCTCTTCATCTTTTATTCTGTGGGGTTCTTTCTTAAACTCCATCTTTACAATAGTAAGTTATGTCTGTAGTTTCTCCTGGAATGATTCCTCCTGCTTATTTTTCTGTGGGAAGATTTATTATAATATTGTCACTGTTGCGCATTTAGCAGATGATCATTACAATTTCAATAATCTAGTCTGGAATAATCTAGGTGCAAATGTAGCTCAAAAAATCATTTAGAAATACCTGTTTCAGTTTTTAACTTTAACTTCTATCATCTAAAAGATTTTTGCTCTTAAATGAGATGTTTAAACACTTTCTTGCTACAGAACATCATCACCCAAACTAAATGACTTAAAACGAGTGTTCCTTTACGAAAATGTGGTTTTGCTACTCTAACCATAGTTTAACCATAGTATTTGTGCACATGTGGTAAAACTGTGGTTACATAACAAAAACATGGTTACACTTTTACTATAATAAATGGTTATTTTCATAATGTCTGTCTACTGTCTACTTACTTAAAAGTGGTGTTATGATCCGAAATTATCTGTACATTTCCAGAACTTTTAAACTATCATTCATTCAAACCACAGCAGTTCAGAGAAGCTAAAATATGGGTTGATCGCTGTAATCAGACTTCGATTAAACATGTCTGAAATAAACTATTCTTTTGTGTTACACCTCGTGTTTACCGGGTTCAGTTATCCATTACATAAACTAACAACATTTATGTTGTCAATAACGAGCGTTAGCATAATGGTTGATTATAGTATTTAGATTCAATATCGGGGTTATTGCAGTAGTTAACTGTTAACCGCTCCAGCTGATTTGGTTTTATTCGCTAAAACGAACCGGCTCTTCCGAGTCACTCGTTCGAGAAATACACACTAGTCCAACTCAATGACATGTATATATACACAGATTTAGATGTATCCCAATAAATAATAAAATAAATGTACTCACAGTACGATAAACACCAACGGTTTCTTCATTTATGTTCCAAGATGGATTCAACAAGATCACGTGATTGAAATGAAAACAAATGGCGCCATCTTGAGGAACATCTGTGGCGCTGCCAATCTATTGTCAGTCACGCATTTTATTCTGAGGAACAAAACTACACACGCTGAATTTTATTTAACGAGTTGATTTTCATTTGATTTGTTTCCATATTTTTTGCTTAAAATATTTTAGTGTTAGTTTATAGGCTATTTTAACAAAAAGATGGCGGCTGTAAAACAGGTCTTTTATTCACTGCACTTCCACAGACTGTTCAGTTTTCTGATCTAAGTCAGTCAGGATTTACATGTCAAAGGCCATATTTTGGAATAAAGTATTTCTTTGTTCAGCCAAAGAGAAATTAGGGTTTTGGAGAAACCAACAGAAAGAATGCCAACAGAAAGTTCTTCACATCTTATTGCGCTTAAACTTTTAAACACACAAAAGGTTATGTCAAAAACACAAAGCTCACATAAACTGTCTGTTATGTCTGTGAACGTAAACAGCAGTGAAAGAATTCACTTGTATATATTATATGTATATATTATATCTGTATATTAAAGTAAAAGCAATGTAATATACAGCAACTACTGATATATATATATATATATATATATATATATATATATATATATATATATATATATATATATATATATATATATATAAACATATACACACACATACTTGACAGTAATATTAATCAAGCAACAAAAGAAAGAAAAATCACTCACTGCTCTTGAATAACTTTATTGCCTTTAATAAGAACACATTCTGTGAATTCAAATTATGAGCTAAAAGTGATGGATCTGAATGTGAATGTGAAGGCTGAATGTGAATAATGCTCCCTAGGCCCTATTCAGTCAGCAATTGTTTCTCATGGGGTTATGAGGTATTTTCTTCATTTAATTACAGGGGCTATTTTGTTGATTTTATTGCTGTCGGATCCAGAATGTCAGTGTTTTTCTACCACCACCTGCGTAAAAATCCCTGGCCGAATTACCTACTTTTTTTGACAAACACCAAGGTTGTGTGGTAATTTAATTGCTATCCGATTCCACAGCTCTGAATTTTTTCAAAGAGATAGCTTAAAAATTCAGTCTTTATCTTTTTTGACCACTGCACAGTTGTGTTTCGCTGTAATTTGGATGCATTTTAAAGATCTAGCCTACACTTTTATTACTGAAAAGCTGTAAAGTATTTACAAGAAAAATGTAACTTGTAAACAAGTTAACATTTGACCATTTTCCATTATTACAGCAGTAATTAACGTACTATACCTTAAATTAGTAGCATTACATTTACCTCATGTAAATAAGAGGCTGTATTAACATATCCGCTCATTTCCACATTTTTAAAATGACAACCAACTTTTTATTTTTAACGGGAGATTAATAATTTCCTATTATTAAATTAAATATGAATTTATTTTTAATATTCCATGCTAAGAGAAGATAATCATGCTGATGACCACGTGAGCAGTGCATACCGGGTTCGCATGATCACAAAACTCACTCTTTCACCATGTGAATAAATTCGCCATCCGAATGCACAAGTTATCACTGAGGTGGCATGCAAATTTATCTTTACGGACGTCCACATGAGAAACAATTACCGTCTGAACAGGTCTTTAGACAACTTTGGGCAATGCTTTTTCTTATGAGTTCGTAGACCAGATAATTGGCTGAAACCCTTCCCACATGAAGAGCACTGGTGCGGTTTCTCTCCAGTATGAACCCTCTCATGGTCCTTCAAGGTTCCTGACATAGAGAAGCTCTTCTCACAGTGTGAGCACTTGTACGGTCTCTCTCCAGTATGAACTCTGTGGTGTGATTTTAAGTCGCTGGATCTAGTAAAGTTCTTCCCACAGTCCAAGCACACATGAGGTTTCACACCAGTATGAATACTCTGGTGAATTTTTAAATATTGGAGCAGTGAAAAACTCTTTCCACAAAAAGAACACACATAAGGCTTCACATCTGCATGAGTATTCATGTGTCTTTTCAGTTGCATTGCCAAAATAAACGTCTTGTCGCACTGATCACAGCCAAATGTTTTTTTTCCTGAGTGAAACTGCAGATGAGTTTTGAGACTACTTTCCCACGTGAAGCTCTTCCCACACTGATGGCATATGAAGGGTTTCTCTCCAGTGTGGATTCTCATGTGATTATTCAAGCTTGATTTAGATGTGAAGCTCTTTCCACACTGAGTACATGCGCAAGAACATTCAACTGCTCTTCTTTGAGTGTTTTGCTGAGGTTTCTGAAACTGATGGCGTTTCTCCACTTCATTTTGTTCCATCAGGTCTAAAACAAACATTTTACATTAGATTCAAGATTTAAATAAAAGTAATCTCTAGTTTAATAGCAGAATGCAATTCAATTTAATGTATTGTATGTTATCGATTAGGTCATAAACGACATCTGCAAATGCAAGTACTGTATAATGTCATCAACTATTAGCAACTCCTTTATGACTGCAGATGCAGTTTGCATAACTCAGCGTAAAAATCACAGACTATAAGATATCCAAATACAAGATAGGGAAGTGCTATGTTACAATTTCTGTGCATCCATTTTCTATAATTTTGTAAATGAGGGTTTGCAGCCTGAATGTTCTTCTGTAGTTATTAATAAAGAATCAAGAAGAGACACTGTACCTGCTTGATCTTCTGTATCTTCATCTTTTATTCTGCAGGGTTCTTCCTCAAACTTCATCTTTACAATAGTATCTGTGGTTTCTGTTTCTCTTGGAGTAATTCCACCAGCTTGCTTGTTTCTTCTGTGGGAAGATGGGAATATTTGAAGAATTTTAACAGGTCAATGTGTGGTCATTGATGTGTGGGTGCAACTATAACTTCTTGTCATTTAACAGATGTTTAATCTTTTTAGCATACTAGCCTAGCTTGTTTACATTTGTGCCTATGGCGGAACCGTTCAAATGTATGACTCTTCGCCCTCTAGTGATGGGAACACAAATCCTAACTACATATACTTCATGTTTAATTATTACATTTTCATGAAAGCATTTGCGATTGGCTTGTAAACTGTGTCGTTACACATGTTCGCGCTGTTCTCGTTGCATTTACACGGTTCTGACTTGCAGGTATCGCCAGCGTGTGGCGTTTCCAAAGCTTCGAAAGAGTGAATCATTTCGCGAAGCAATAGGTTCAGTTGATTCGGAGTTGAAAAGGCTCCGTTTCCCCTATCATCGGACCCTCTCCATGCACACAACAGTTAATTATAAATGAGCATTAATTGTAAAAACGAACTCACGTTATAGACTCCAGCTGAAGAGTTCACAGAGATCTCTGGCTGAGGGAGCAGTCGTCTTACTCTATTGTAGGATTACTGGTGGGTTGTGAATTAACTATACAGTCTGCCATCTACTGTGCTGGAGTGAGAAGAGAATTAAGCCTATAAGACTGGGTTCCTTATCATCCCCCAATATATAACATTATAGAACACAAATAAACAACAACTCTCTTATAAGGAAGAGCAGGAGCATAAGTTTATTTCAATTTTAAAAGACAATGTTTTAGAGATATATTTTTGCTGTGGTCAAGAACACACAAGTCTGGTCTATGAATATTAGGTGGTATTTTGTACAAATGTAGAACGACTACAGTACAATGTCACATTGAACATAAGCTGCCCACCCAATCAGTTGGTGATGAAAGTAACACCAATAAAAGCTAGATTTTTAGTTACTTTTTTTTTTTTTAAACATAGCTGACAATGACTTTGTTAATATGTAACTGCAAACATATTTTGTACTTTATCTGATTTAAAAAAAAAAAAAAAAAAAACATTTCATTTTCATTTAAAATGATAAAGGAAGTGTATGTAACTGTCATCAAAACTGGTACTGCAGGTGTATCCCTACTCCCCTGACTCGAGGTTGCCAGATAGGCTGCAGGATCCAGCAGGAACTTTTGGAGCTGCAGCTGTGGTAACTAGAGTAGATCTGGCAAGGCAACCCATATGCCGAAACACTACTGACTTCGTGACAACATTAACATCAGTTTAAGGCTGCAACAACTGACTATCTATTAAATGACTATCCTGGCCGGACTACTGTTGTCAGTGATGTATGTATTTGAAATTAACATGATTTCTTAATGTCTAGTGAAATATCAGGGCCATTTTCTGATTCATTGAAATACATTTCTTACATATTGTTCCTTTAAGTTTCATAAAATGTTTCAAATGTAACCCAACAGTACAAACTTGAATTGTTTAGAATATTTTTTATTAGCAATGTCAATCTATCTACATAAAAAAAAAATGTCAACAGTATGAACAATATGAAAATTAAATAAAATTTGCATAATAGTTGGCTAGACGACTGGGTCAGAGCATCTCCAAAACCGCAGCTCTTGTGGGCTGTTCCCGGTCTGCAGTGGTCAGTATCTATCAAAAGTGCTCCAAGGAAGGAACAGTGGAGAACCGGCCACAGGGTCATGGGCGGCCAAGGCTCATTGATGCCCGTGAGGAGCGAAGGCTGGCCCGTGTGGTCCGATCAAACAAACAAGCTCAAGTTAATGCTGGTTCTGATTGAAAGGTGTCAGAATACACAGAGCATCGCAGTTTGTTCCGTATGGGGCTGAATAGCCGCAGACCAGTCAGGGTGTCCATGCTGACCCCTGACCCCGCCGAAAGCACCAACAGTGGCATGTGAGCATCAGAACTGGACCACAGAGCTATGGAAAAAGGCGGCCTTTTCTGATGAATCATGTTTTCTTTTACATCACATGAATGGCCAGGTGCGTTGCTTTCCTGGGGAACATGGCACCAGGATGCACTATGGGTAGAAGGCAAGCCGGTGGAGGCAGTGTGGTGCTTTGGGCAATTTTCTGCTGGGAAACCTTGGGTACTGCTAACCATGTGGATGATACTTTGACACATATCATTGCAGACCATGTACGTGGCCTCTTTCAGCAGGATAATGCTCCTGCCACAAAGCAAAAATGGTTCAGGAATGGTTTGAGGAGCACAACTGAGTTTGAGGTGTTGACTTGGCCCCACCTCGCAACTTATAGGACTTGAAGGATCTGCTGCTAACATCTTGGTGCCAGATACCACAGCACACCTTCAGGTGTGGACCTTCAGTCCATGCCTAGATGGGTCAGGGCCACTTCACTGAGAGTGAAGGTCAACTTTCATATAAATGTATATCAAACAGATCGGCAACTATAAATCTGAATGTGAACTTTGCTCACTCAGAGCAATACTTTGGACAATACTTTTAACTTTGGACAATACTTTTTCTCATGAGTCCGTAGATGAGATAATCGTCTGAAACTCTTCCCACATGAAGAGCACTGGTGCGGTTTCTCTCCAGTATGAACTTTCTCATGATCTTTCAAGGTTCCTGATAGAGAGAAACTCTGTCCACAGTGCGAGCACTTGTACGGTTTCTCTCCAGTATGAATTCTCTCATGATCTTTCAAAGTTCCTAACCGAGTGAAACACTTTCCACAGTGTGAGCACTTGTGTGGTTTCTCTCCAGTATGAACTTTCTCATGGTCTTTCAAAGTTCCTAACCGAGTGAAACTCTTCCCACAGTGTGAGCACTTGTGCGGTTTCTCTCCAGTGTGAATTCTCTCATGAGCTTTCATATCTCCTGATTGAGAGAACCTCTGTCCACAGTGTGAGCACTTGTACGGTTTCTCTCCAGTATGAATCCTCTGGTGTGTTTTTAAGTCGCCGGATGTAGTGAAGCTCTTCCCACAGTCAAAGCACGTATGAGGTCTCACACCAGTATGAATACGCTCATGCTGTCTTAAATGGTCCAGCAGTGAAAAACACTTTCCACAAACAGAACATGTGTACGGCTTTAAACCTGCATGGAATTTCATGTGTCTTTTCAGTTGCTCAGCTAAAATAAATGTCTTGTCACACTGATCACAGCCAAATAATCTTTTTCCTGAGTGAAACTGCAGATGTTTTGTGAGACTACCTTCCCACGTGAAGCTCTTTCCACACTCATGGCATATGAAGGGTTTCTCTCCAGTGTGGATTCTCATGTGTTTCTTTAAGCTTGAATTATGTGCAAAGCTCTTTCCACACTGAACGCATATGCAAGAACATTCAGCTGCTCTTCTTTTATTTTTGTGTCGAGGTTTCTGAAACTTATGCTTTTTCTTCTTCACTTCATTTTGTTCCATCAGGTCTAAAACAAACATACTGCATTAGACAATACAAGACCGAAATAAAAGCAATCCCTAGATTAATAGCAGTTATTAATGAAGAATGAACACTGACCTATTTGTTCCTCTGTATCTTCATCTTTTATACTATAGGGTTCTTGCTTATACTCCATCTTTTGAGTGTTTGGTTGAGGTTTCTGAAACTGACGCTCTTTCTCCTCCACTTTGCCTTGTTCCATCAGACCTAAAACGAAAATATCACATTAGACAATTCAAGACAGAAATAAAAGTAATCCCTAGTTTAATAGCAGTTATTAATGAAGAATCAAGAATGAACACTGACCTATTTGTTCCTCTGTCTCTTCATCTTTAATACTGCAGGGTTCTTGCTTAAACTCCATCTTTATAATAGTATGTCAGCGTTTTTTCCTGGAGTAATTCTTCCTGCTTGTTTCTCCTGTGGGAAGATGGGAGTATTTTAACAAGTCAATAGCCGTGTGGTAATTTATGTGTGGATGCAAGTATAACTGGTCATTTAACAGATGCTTATTTTTACTCCAGCTGAAGCCTCGTTTACACTTTAGCCTGACACAGCTGACACACAACAAACTGTTAAATTAATTTCTAGGATTCATTGCATTTTGTTCTCTTCAAGTATTGGAAATTTTAGACTGGGATAAAATTCTGATAAATCATCTTTGTACACTAAATTGGACATCATGCAATAATGCATACGTAATGCATGTTACTTGTAATTAGGGCTGTCAAAACTGCTCAAAAATGACGTTCGAATATTCCCTCTAAAACAAACACGAATATTCAAACTATTAGAACATCTGGGCGCGCATTTGTCAATAACGCGCATTACGTCAATAACAGGACAAATTAATACAAAGACATTAACTACTTGTATAGTTTATCTTTTTAAGTTTATACATATTTGACAACGTATTACACAAAAACAAGTATTGTAAATTATATAATTATTATATATTATATATAAATTAACTAATGGCCAAGACCGCAGGGCGCAGACCTCTCTCTCTCGTCCTCACTGCGGATAACGCTTTAAATGAAAACACTTTGAGTGCTGATCAAGAGTTTTGTGACAGCAATTTAAGATCGCGAGGCTCGCGACTCTTGTCCCAAATATAGCAGGCTTCATTCGGTGATTGAAACAAATATTATTAATATTAATTTAACTTTTACAGCATATTGAGTGCTCCGAGCGAGCTGTGCTGTGCTAAACATGGAGCTTTTCCTTGACATGGTAAATAATCACACCAGTGAAAGCAGTGCATTTATCCTTTATTCATACAATATCTCTTCAGTCAGTACAGTAGCCTACATTTTAGTAATGTTTCTGTTTAACGTTAAATTAAATGAGGCATGGTAATATGCTAAGTGTATCTTACATGGCTTGCATATAACTATCTCGTGACTCAACAATTTTACCTCCTACCGACTAAAATCCAAAGGACTTCCAGACATGGCTTTTAGGATTATGGAGTTAAATCTCTTTCTCTGCTGCGGTCGAGTTGGGCTCTGCACTTTCTGCCATCTTCCCTGCAAGACGCGTCAATTTTCAGCAGTGACAGTGCGACCGTGACCTGTCCTTGAACCCTCACGTGCGCGCTCACTCAGAAAGCAGACAGCCACGCCTCTACTACCGCGGCGGGGGATTTTTTTCCACTTTTTTTTTTTTTAATTGGAATATTAATTTTCACCTTCGAAATTCGTATTCGAATATATATTTCAATTTAGAATATTCGTTGACAGCCCTAATGCAATAGTTTACCAAGTGATCAAGTAATGATTACAAAGTGCATGTTACTTGTAATGCGTTACCTTACTAAGTGATAAAGTAATCAGATTATGTAATGCACGTTACGTGTAATGCAATGCTTTTCTAAGTGATCAAAAAGTAATCTGATTACATACGGCAAGTTACTTGTAATGAATTGTTTTGCTCGTAACATCAAAAAGTAATCTCATTACATAATGCACTTTACTTGTAATGCATAGCTTTATTCGTAACATCAAAAGTAATCTGATTACATAGTGCATGTAACTTGTATGCATTACTTTACTCGTTAGAGCAAAAAGTAATCTGATTACAAAGCGCATCCTACTTGTAATGCATTGCTTTACTAATAACATCAAGAGTAATCTGATTACTAGGCTGTAGAAGGATTTTACAATTGAATGAAAACTGCTGTCAGATTCACAACCTCAGAGTTTTCAATTAAATGTTGAGCTTCCATGGGAACAAACTCAAATTTCTCTGCCCCTCACTAATGGATACGCAGTTATAAATGCCTGTGGGGATTTTACTTTCACTTTCAAATTAGCGCCAATTCGGGGGCAGATTACAGCCCGGAAAGCACTGCATAAGTAAAAAAACATTTACAGCATAAATTTTGGTAATTATAGTTTAACTATAAAAGTATGTGTAGATTTAAGGGAACAAAATTTAATATTTAAGGAATAAAGTAAAATAAAAAAAATTATTTATACTGTATTTATACTGAAATTATCACTGTGTAGTTACAGGGTAAGTGTGAATCTGCGGTTGTAAATTAAAGTGGTGCTGATACAGGTGCTGATCATTTAATTAGAATATTATCAAACTTTTTTTTTCTAATTCCATTCAAAAAGTGAAACTTGTAAAGTATATTCATTACACACAGACTGATATATTTCAAATGTTTAATTCTTTTCATTTAGATGATTATAACTGACAACTAAGGAAAATCCAAAATTCAGTATCTCAGAAAATTAGAATATTGTGAAAAGGTTCAATATTGAAGACAGCTGGTGCCACACTCTAATCAGCTAATTAACTCAACACCTGCAAAGGCCTTTAAATAGTTTCTCAGTCTAGTTCTGTAGGCTCCGCAATCATGGGGAAGACTGCTGACTTGACAGTTGTCCAAAAGAGGATCATTGACACCTTTCACAAGGAGGGCAAGACACAAAAGGTCATTGCAAAAGTGGCTGGCTGTTCACAGAGCTCTGTGTCCAAGCACATTAATCGAGGTCGATGGGAAGGAAAAAACTGTACAAGCAATAGGGATAACCGCACCCTGGAGAGGATTGTGAAACAAAATCTATTAAAAAATGTAGGGGAGATTCACAAAGAGTGTACTGCAGCTGGAGTCAGTACTTCAAGAACCTCTACGCACAGACGTATGCAAGACATGGGTTTCAGCTGTCGCGTTCCTTGTGTCAAGCCACTCTTGAACAACAGACAGCGTCAGAAGTGTCTCACCAGGGCTAAAGACAAAAAGGACTGGACTGCTGCTGAATGGTCCAAAGTTATGTTCTCTAAAGAAAGTACATTTAGCATTTCCTTTGGAAATCAGGGCCCCAGAGTCTGGAGGAAGAGGGGAGAGGCACACAATCCACGTTGCTTGAGGTCCAGTAAAGTTTCCACAGTCAGCGATGGTTTGGGGTGCCATGCCATCTGCTGGTGTTGGTCCACTGTGTTTTCTGAGGTCCAACGTCAACGCAGCTGTATACCAGGAAGTGTTAGAGCACTTCATGCTTTCTGCTGCTGACCAACTTTATGGAGATGCATTCATTTTCTATCAGGACTTGGCACCTGCACACAGTGCCATAGCAAGCAGTACCTGGTTTAAGGACCATGTTATCGCTGTTCTTATTTGGCCAGCAAACTTGCCTTATCTTAACCCCATAAAAAATCTATGGGGTATTATGAAGAGGAAGATGGGATATGCCAGACCCAACAATACAGAAGAGCTGAAGGCCACTATCAGATAAAGCCTGGGCCTTTATAACACCTGAGCAGAGCCACAGACTGATCGACTCCATGCCACGCCGCATTGCTGCAGTAATTCAGGCAAAAGGAACGCTAACTAAGTAGTGAGTGCTGTACATGTACATGTTCATTATTTTTATTTATTTTTGTTGGCCAAGCTTTCTAAAAATCCTTTCTTTGTATTGGTCTTAAGTAATATTCTAATTTTCTGAGATACTGAATTTGGGATTTTCCTTAGTTATCAGTAAAATTCATCAAAATTAAAAGAAATAAACATTTGAAATATTTCAATGTGTAATGAATGAATATAATATACAATCTTTCTTTTTGAATGGAATTAGTGAAATAAATCAACTTTCTGATGATATTTTAATTATATGACCAGGACCTATAAATACTTTGTTAATTTTCCTGGTAGTTCCCTTCCTTTATTCCCCAAATATTACATATTGTTCCCTAATACTTACATTTACTTACTTTATAGTTACACTACAATTACTGAAAGTTACACTGTAAATCCGTTTACCACCTATTCTTAATGGAAAAACAACAACAAAAAAACTGTACAAATGACAAATTTGCTTAAATATGTGCTTTTACATTTCACTGATAACATCAGCAATATTCTCAACGCAGCTGATTTATGAAAATTTATGTAAAACTAAATGTATCTTGAAGTCATGTAAATTTAATATAAAACTATGCAAATGCTGGGGCAGGAATTTTGAATTGCATCCTGCAGAGGGTCACACACTTGACGAGAAGCGCAGCGTTGTTTTAAAATGCCCTAAATTAAATTACAGATAGATTCATGTTACATGCAAAAATATAAGCTTAAACAGTGCCCATGTGTGTGTGTGTGTGTGTTGAATTTCTCTGTGATAAATTAATTTAACCATTAAACTGTGGCGTGTAATGCCAATATGAATATAATGTAATAGAAGAATAACATACACATATGAATTGCATATGGCAAATATTTTCTTTTTCTCAAATAATTTGTATTCTTCTATTTAAACATGTAAATTGAATAAGTATGAATGAAAACACACTGTAAAGTAAGATCCCCATTCGAACATTCTGACGCACAAAATTAATCTCACACGATTGGACAGAGAGTGAGGCATTTGTTTGTTGTTGGTCACATGATTTCTACGTTACCATCATAAGCCTATGGTACGCTATTATGGATGCTATTCCATCTGGAATCTGCATGGTTTTCAGAAATACTACTCTTTCTTTAGGAACAACTCCCTTTCCTGAACCTGTCAACACACCTGTTGGTGACATGTTTCGCTTAAAAAAAAAAAAGGGGGAGAAATTATAAAATAAAAGCTCTATTCCCTGAGAACATTGTATCTGCCCCTTCTGCAGACTCTCCGCCTGCAACCTTTTTGATAATTTAAACTGGAAAAATATATGGTCCATTCAACAGATTAGAGTTAAAGAAATAACGTTTAAATTACTCCATAACATTTACTCTGTCAAACACTTTCTTAAAAAAATAAAATAATTTTGGTCTGATTTTGACTCTAAATGTTTCTTTTGTCAGAATGGCACTGAAAATATTCTTCATTTGTTTTGGTCGTGCAATTATACTTCCCAGCTCTGGAAAGATGTTAGTTTGTTTATCTCAAGTACTATTTATTTTTCAATGAACCTAAAATCTGTTATTCTTACTTTTAAGCTGATTAAAATTATCAGCTGCTTTATAATAAATCTACTTCTCAACATATTTTTGTAGTATTCATACAAGAGATAAATCATTTACTCAGTAGGAGTAAAATCTTTGCGTGGCAGGGGGAGCTGCCACAAAAACCTGCCAGGACTAAAGGCAGCTGTCACAGAACCCGTCACTGCTGGAGGCAGCTCCTCTAAAACCTGCCACTGCTGGAGGCAGCTGCCCGTCCGGTAGATGTCTGTGAATGACTTTCACTATGTAATTCTGCCGTTTTTACACAAACTACAGAACGCAAGAGCCACTACGGTACGCACATTAGGTCAATCGATTCACTAACCAGAAACGCTTTTCGCCTGCCTCAAGATCTCTGTTTTGTACAGCTAAATGAGGCACAGACTGAAGCACGAAAACAATAGACTGTAAAATAATGGCATTATTTTACTTTTTTACGACCTTCCCATGTATTTTAATCCACTTATTTGTTTGTAATGGAGCGCGTCCGTCACCTTAAGCGTCGCGCCAGCCACAACTCAGCGTCACGCCTGCCTCGAGATCTCTCAGTGTTTTACAGCTGCTTAGACCCAGATTGATACAGGAGAGCAACTAACAGTGCAATCGTGACTTTTTTTACCACCTTAATTTATATTATATTCAGCTATTTGTGTTTGTAATGGAGCGCGCGTCAGAGCGTCGCGCCAGCCACAACTCAGCGTCACGCCTGCCTCGAGATCTCTCAATGTTTTAAGCAGCTGCTTAGACCCAGATTGATACAGGAGAGCAACTAACAGTGTACTCATGACTTTTTTACCACCTTAATTTATATTATATTCAGCTATTTGTGTTTGTAATGGAGCGCGCGTCCGTCACCTTTAAGCGCTGCGCCAGCCACAACTCAGCGTCGCGCCTGCCTCGAGATCTCTCAATGTTTTAAGTTGCTTAGACCCAGATTGATACAGGAGAGCAAGTAACAGTGCAATCATAACTTTTTTTAACACCTTAATTTATATTTTATTCAGCTATTTGTGTTTGTAATGGAGCGCGCGTCAGAGCGTCGCGCCAGCCACAACTCAGCGTCGCGCCTGCCTCGAGATCTCTCAGTGTTTTAAGCAGCTGCTTAGACCCAGATTGATACAGGAGAGCAACTAACAGTGCAATCGTGACTTTTTTTACCACCTTAATTTATATTTTATTCAGCTATTTGTGTTTGTAATGGAGCGCGCGTCAGAGCGTCGCGCCAGCCACAACTCAGCGTCACGCCTGCCTCGAGATCTCTCAGTGTTTTAAGCAGCTGCTTAGACCCAGATTGATACAGGAGAGCAGCTAACAGTGCAATCGTGACTTTTTTTTTTTTTTACCACCTTATATAATTTATATTTTATTCAGCTATTTGTGTTTGTAATGGAGCGCGCGTCAGAGCGTCGCGCCAGCAAAAACTCAGCGTCACGCCTGCCTCGAGATCTCCCAGTGTTTTACAGCTGCTTAGACCTAGATTGATACAGGAGAGCAAGTAACAGTGCAATCATGACTTTTTTTTTTACCACCTTAATTTATATTTTATTCAGCTATTTGTGTTTGTAATGGAGCGTGCGTCAGAGCGTCGCGCCAGCCACAACTCAGCGTCGCCTGCCTCGAGATCTCAGTGTTTTATGCCGGTGGTTTTCAAACCCTGGGTTCCGACCCTTGGGTGGGTCGCGACTTAAAAAATGAGTCGCCAGGACAATTAAGAAAAATGAGAGAGACTTTCATTCATAAGAGTTAGCTTAAATTAAAAATATATATTTTTTCCTAAAATCATTCTATAGGCCTAAATAAAAGTAATAAATACACGAAATATATATTGACTTAAATAATTAACAGATTAACAAACAAAACAAAGGAAAAGAAAAGAAATGTGTGACAGTTGCTGCTGACTGGTTCATTATCGTGAGGCGCGATGCTCCTCCAAACAAGTTCACGGAACGGAAACCCAGAAGACAGAAAGCAAATCGTGTTTTCTTTAGGCTATTTTATAGCACAGTGTAAGTAAACACTTTTGCTATTTTAAATAATGTCCTTCTCTTGTGTATGACTATTACAGATTTTATTTGTTCCCTCTGCTCTTTTGCACTGGCGCCTCGATCACGCGCACACAACATGCGAACTGTGAAGGCATTCCAAACTTGACATCGCAGCCAGTTCATTATCAAAATAAAATAGCCAACCTAATATATAAAAAGTTACACAGCTCAGTTTAAATAGCCAGTAGTAGCCAACACTTCGTGCAATTCAGCATGAGCACTGCTCCTGAGGTGTTTTCAAGTAGACACCCGCTCGCATGCATGTTTTGACAGCTCCTGTCCGCATACAAGTATAAGTAGTTTTTTTTTTCTGCGTGGTTTGGCAAAGTGCGCTCGTAATTCCAAAAAAGCTATCATCTCAGTTCAACGCGATCTCACAAAGCTCTGTTATCAATAAAAATGACTGCACAATGAATCTTTTTTTTTATAATGTCTAAACTTTCTTTGTTATAATCAGAGGATTTGTCAGCATACAGAATTCAGCACTGCACAAAAACTGTTTTGAGCGGTGAAGGGATTCTTCTCTTAAATGAATCTGTTTGGCCATTGCGTTCTAGAAATAAACATTTGTTGTATCGGATTTGTTTAACGAATCCATTGGTTACATTGCACAACGTGGCAAAAACGTGTCATAGCTACTCTGCCTCCACCAGTAATTTGTTGTTATTTTATTTTATAACATTTTATTTGTTTCTATATGTTTTCTTTTTAGATTTAGTTATTTTGCTGTAGTCATGCAAATAGTTTTATTCTCCCGAAATCTACCGCCCGCACTCAGCCATCAAATCTAGTCCCGCGCCGCACTCTATATGCGTTGGGTTCCGCGAGTCCCGCGCCGCACTCTATGCGTTGGGTTCCGCGAGTCCCGCGCCGCACTCTATATGCGTTGGGTTCCGCGAGTCCCGCGCCGCACTCTATATGCGTTGGGTTCCGCGAGTCCCGCGCCGCACTCTATATGCGTTGGGTTCCGCGAGTCCCGCGCCGCACTCTATATGCGTTGGGTTCCGCGAGTCCCGCGCCGCACTCTATGCGTTGGGTTCCGCCAGTCCCGCACCGCACTCTATATGCGTTGGGTTCCGCGAGTCCCGCGCCGCACTCTATATGCGTTGGGTTCCGCGAGTCCCGCGCCGCACTCTATGCGTTGGGTTCCGCGAGTCCCGCGGGAGTGCACTTCTCAAGCACATTTTTGCGCATGTGAAGACTGAAGAGGATGATTTTTTCCCCATCAATATTGAGACGAGTTAAGCAGCCAAAGCCTATAATAAATAGTGGTTTAGCATCTAACTTTATCACCAATATGGAAACATTTGGACTCGAATGAGGGAGTTATAGGCTGCGTGAGTCTAACGCTGGTTACTTTCAGTTTCTCATTAAATTATTTCGGTTTGACTTTATATAGTTATAGCCTTCTGTTCTGAATACCGTTAAATTTGAAGGATTTGTTGTGGAGTGAGGGGAATTAAAATAACCTATGTTTTAATATTTTGCTTTATTTAGCCTACTGGTATTATGAATGCAATTAATCAAATGCGACTTATACGTGACTTACCTGTTTTTATCTCTCTTTCAAAAGTCTTGTTGGTTAACAGTTAACCAGAAAATTAGCGTCCCATAGATATGCCTAGCTATCAAATTAGTGCAGAATCAACTTTCCGTTGCGAACGCATCAAGGATCAAAAGCACTTGTGTGGAAAAGTGCTGAGCTGAATATTTGTGCCATCTGGTTTAATGGAGAATACAGGCCTATATATGGGTCGCGGAAAAAAAAAGAGGGTCGCTTTAAAAAAAGTTTGAAAACCACTGTTTTAAGCTGCTTAGACCCAGATTGATACAGGAGAGCAACTAACAGTGCAATCATGATTTTTTTTTACCACTTTATATTTTATTCCGCTATTTTTGTTTGTAATAAGAGCTTGCCTCGCGTCATAAGCGTTGCGCCTGCCTCGAGATCTCTCACTGTTTTACAGCTCCAGAGCGATGCTATGGAGATCAACACACTGCGATCATGGACTTATTTACCACTTATATATTTTATTGTGCTATTTTTGTTTGTAATAAGAGCTCGATTCGCGCCATACGCGTTGCGCCTGCCACAACTTCGCGTTGTACCTGCCTCGAGATCTCTCACTGGAGCTTAGCCTACCCCGAACAATGAAAGAGAACACACTGTGATCATGGACTTATTTACCACTAATATATTTTATTGTGCTATTTTTGTTTGTAGCCTAGGCCTAATAAGAGCTCGCTTCGCGTTGCGCCTGCCACAACTTTGCGTTGCGCCTGCCTCAAGATCTCTCACTGTTTTAGAGCTCCAGATGCAGGAGAGCAACACACTGCAATCATGTCATGTGAGCTCTTATTACAAACAAAAATAGCACAATAAAATATATAAGTGGTAAATAAGTCCATGATCGCATGTTGATCTCCATAGCATCGTTCTGGAGCTGTAAAACAGTGAGAGATCTCGAGGCTATGACGCGACGCGCGCTCTCACTACAAACAAAAATAGTGCTGTAAAATATAAGTTAACATGGTAAATAAGACCATGACTGCACTGTTGCTCTTCTGTGTCTACAGCTGTAAAACTGTGAGAGATCGCGAGGCAGGCGCGACAGCTACAGATGGGATGCACGCTCCATTGCAGACAATTAAGTGGATTATAATACATGGTCAGGTCGCAAATAAGTAAAACAAGGACGATAGCACTACTGTATGTTGCTTTCGTAGCCTACATCAAACACAGCTGTTGAACCGTGAAAAATCTTGAGGCAGCTAGGCGAAATGCGTTTGGTTCGTGGTGAATATTGACCTATTGTGCATACCGTAGAGGCTCTCGCGTACTGTAGTTTGTGTAAAAACGCTAGAAATGCATATTGTGAAGAAAGAACAGCGTTGTCCTTTCGATCACACGCATATATCGGCCGGGCAGCTGCCTCCGGCAGTGGCAGGTTTTAGAGGAGCTGCCTCCAGCAGTGACGGGTTCTGTGACAGCTGCCTTTAGTCCTGGCAGGTTTTTGTGGCAGCTCCCAGGCACACGACAGCTAATTATAAATGAGCATGAATTGTTGCAACATTGAAACTAACTCACCCTATATAACTTAGACCCCCAGCTGAAGATTTCACTGAGATGTGTTTCTTGTTGTGGCTGAGCACAACCAGTCGTCTTCCTCTCTACTGTAGGATTCTTCTTCTGTGGATTCATGTACTGGAAAACTGTATACCGCCATCTGTGGTGCTGGAGTGTAACAAGGAAGATTGTGGATTTTACACACCATTTCTCAGTCCACTGTTTCCCAAGAACATCAGTAGAGCTGTAATTGTTATACAGCATTATAAAGACAGGATTAGAATATGGTAGACGGTGAACATTGTAATAACCAATTGGCTTGCATACCTCTTATAAAATAAGATCAATTATTTTCTGTTCAAATAATTTATCTTATAAGAGCCAATGCAAGCCTTGATTATTAAAATGTTCACTTTCTACCAGATTCTAACGCTATCCCATTCTTAATCCATAGGGTTTAACATGGAGTTGGTCCACCCTTTGTAACAGCTTCAACTCTTCTGTGAAGGCTTAGGAGTGTTTTTATGTGAATTTCTGACTATACTTCTAGAAACGCATCTTCTCTAGAGTCCAGTGGTGGTGTGCTTTACACTGCATCTGATGCTTTGCATTGCACTTGGTCATGTAAGACTTGAATGAGCTACTCAGCCATGGAAACCCATATAGCTCTCTATGTTCTGTTCTTGAGCTCATCTGATGGCCACAGAAGTTTGGAGGTCAGTAGCTATTGACTCTGCAGAAAGTTGGCGACTTCTGCACACTGTACACCTCAACATGCGCTGACCCTGCTCTACGTGGCCTACCACTTCCTCGTTGAGTTGCTGAACTGCTTCCACTTTGTTATAATACCACCAAAAAAATAGTTTGGAAAATTTCACGAATGGATTTATTGCTCAGGTGTCAACCTATCACAGTACCACGCTTGAGTTCACTGAGCTCCTGAGAGCGACCCATTCTTTCACTAATGTTTGTAGAAGTGTCTGCATGTCTAGTGCTTGATTTTATACACCTGTGGCCATGAAGTGATTGAACACCCGAATTTAATAATTTGGAGGGTCCCAAAACTTTTGTTTATACAGTGTAGTACACCTGATTTCCAATTATTCTTTCCATTAATTTTATTGTAGGATTACTGGCGGGTTGTGAACTAACACAGTGAGAAGAAAATTAAGCCAACGGGTATAAGAGATGAGTTCCTTTACCCACATTAACATTATTATAGCACTAAAATAAGAAACAATTCTCTCATAATTTCCCCAAGTCATCCAATTGTTCTACGATGACTTTTGGGTCCTTGCTACCGTTGCCTTTGACTGTTGGCTTACTTAGTTGGGGACACCTAAATTTCAACTATATTACAGATCTGCGCGCGTTGACACTATATGATGATTGAAATAAGCTGGATAACATCAGTTTTCACCAGAGCAGCTGTACAGCCAAATCAATTTATGTTGCATTAACTATCTGTTAACACTGCGAAGCTGCTTTGAAACAATTGAACTTGTAAAAAGCGCTATATGAATAAAGGTGATTTGATTTGATTTCACAACTTCAAAACTCTGTAATCTTCATCACCCCTCAGAAAGGTTGCACACCCTCCAATATCCCTTTTTATCCTTCCTCATGAATATAGCCTTGATTTAACCACAACTTCATTTAACTGCACCAAGTCTAAAATCAATTACAGCTGTTATTGCCAGTACATTTGTTCAAAGCTTTTGACTTTATATTAAAAAAGGGGGAAACGTTCATTGGAAATGTTGTGGAGTGTTAGGAAATGGAGTGTTAGTTGGAGATTGAGATTTAGATGTGATAAATTATGTCGCCTGACTAACATGTAGAAAGAGTGAGTGAGGTTGGTTGGCACATCATGGCATATGAAATAAAAACAACTAATAATTCATATATCTGATCTGAACACTGACAGAGATGGACTCAGAGGCTGATAAATAACTCAGCCCATTTAGAGCTGTTTTTTTATTTATTTATCCATGAACTGTTTAAATGACTGACAATTTATAATTTATAAACATTTATAAACAAATAATGCTATCTAGAATAAAATGTGGTAATGCTAATGTTCACTTCATTAACTTCATATACATAATTATTATGATGATTAAACTACACAGAATCTGCTTCAGAAACAAGGCAATGAGAAAATGCATTAAGTTAATTGTTTAGCAAGATATAAACATGTGGTGCAGTTTTTGTTTAAAAAATATATTACTACAATTTACAATGTTACGATGTTTAACCTCTTGATTTCAGGTAAACAGAGAAATTCATTCATTAAATAAGTCACAGAAGAAGTTTCTTTTTATTGCTTATTTTTATTTCACACCGTGCAGTTTCTGAGTGATTTCAGCTTCTGCCAAATCAGAATAGGCAATTGGCAAGATTATTTATATAGCACATTTCATACAAAGTGGTAATTAAAAGTGCTTTACAAATGGAGTTAGAATATTCATAAGAAAATACAATAAAATATAACCTGAATCCCCCCAACACCCTAGAAAATCAAATTATTAACTTGAAAGTGAGGGATCTTAGATGATCGTCTGAAACTCTTTCCACAAATAAATCAAAATAAATCAAAATTCTGTCATTATTTACTCACCCTCATTTCAAAACCTTATTAAGATTTTTTTAAAATGAAATCTGAGTGTTCACCACCCCCCAAAGGGGACCTTGTCATTTCTTTACAACTTCATCAGTCAATCTTGGAAGTCTGTTGGTTGAAAGCTTCTGGCAACATTAAATCCAGGTAAGAACACAATTCTAGAGAAAGAGCAAGTAGAGATTCACAAGTGCGCAGGACAAAGTCTGAGCGCGCACACAACATCTGAGAGCCATGAGACCAAAGCATGTCCAGTTATGTGAGAGAGTGAAGGAAATCTGCCTGCGAGCGGAGAGATTCGTTACATGGATGCCATTCTCATGTTACAATATTGTGCTCTCAACATTTGTCATTAAAATAACGCCATAGAAACAGCCTCAAATGAGCTATAAAAAGATGTCCTGTCTGAAAGCTGCAATTGTTTATTTTAGGCAGCTGCTATTTGCACTGTGTAAATAGCATATCAGGATTTTCTTAACAATATGTAGTTAATAATGCAGTAGTTTTAATTTCTTTGCATTTGGGTAAGTGTAAATAGTAATTAGATGCTATTTATACTTATAAATAGTGGCAAATACTACTTGTGTTTTCTACATTAAATGGTATGAAATAACTGTACATTTATATACCTTTATACAATTATTAAATGTGCCTTACTGGGACAATAAAGCCTTTGCACACCTAAGTTAGACACTTAATTTCCACTTTTCAAATATTTTCTTAATTTTTATTGAAAATAAATGCCTTTTCGATCTGATGTGTAATGGGAAAAGGAAGTGACAGAGTTCGGTAAAAGATGAGATTCTAACTCGGGTCGATTTGCGTCAAAATTTCCTGCCTCGCGCCATACCCCTATTGCTACGGTGAATACATCAAAGAGCAGTGGAATCTGCTAAAGTCTACCACTCCTGCAAAACCAGTCTCGGGTTCAAGTCATGCCCAGAAACCACCAGGATTGGTTTGATGAAAATGACACAGAGATAGAACAACTCATCTTCAAGAAAAGGAAAGGTTTTCATGCCAGACAAAAGGATGCAACCTTTAAGGTCGAAATGGTTGGGACATTCCAGAGCCGAGGCGGATATCCAGAGTCAGGTCGGGGTGGTAAAGATGCTTGGTGGACAAAAAAGGCTATGGAAATCCAGGGACTGGCAGACTCAGGTGACACCGGAGGCTTTATCAGTGCTACCAAGGCCGTCTATTGTCCAACCTACCGTGGCCTAAACCCCCTATGCACAAAGTACAGGCAGGAGCTGCTGAAGGACGACAAGTACATTGACGCCGTATGAAAAGAGCACTTCTAAGAAGTCCTAAACGGTGACAGCACAACTGAAAGATATTACCAAACACATCCCCCAAAAGTCCCATCAGAGAAGACATGAGGCAACCTCTGACTATAACAGAGGTTTAAAACAGCATCAGGAGCCTTAAGAACAACAAGACTTCCAGTCAAGATGGGATGCCAGGTGAGATCTTAAAGGAAGGTAGATCAGAGCTCCTGTACCACATTCATGTCCTTCCTTTTTCAAGACCTGAATGTGAAAATTACAGGGGCATCTCGCTCCTGTCAACAACAGGCAAAGTCCTTCCTTGTGTCCTTGCCACCCCTCTGTTGCCACTATCTGAGGGTGTACTCTGAGAATCACAGTGTGGCTTTCACCTATCCAGAGGTACTTCAGACATGATACAAGCATGGCATGGCATTTGCAGGAAAAATGCCATGAACAAAGGCATCTTTTGTACATGGCCTTTATAGACCTGATCTGAGCCTATCATGGTGGAAAAAGGGAGTCAAACAGGGATGCATTAAATCACCAATCTTCAATCACCAATCACCAAACCAATCTTGTTTGCTATCTTCACACAGCCATACTCCCGCTAATTGGCAAAGAGCTGCCATAGGAGATTTCAATCATGTATAGAACTGAGGCAGACTCTTCAAACATAAAGTCAACTACACCACCATCACAGAGCTTCAATACACAGATGATAACATCATCACAGCACACTCCGCAGAAGACCTCCAGGGCATCCCGAATGCCTTTGCCAAGGCGTACAGAGCCTTGGGCCTAAACTTAAACATCAAGAAGACCCAGGTCCTATATCAGTCTCCACCCAACTAGCCAGCTACCCAACCAACCATAAAAATGTACAACACTGCTCTTGAGAACATGGACCATTCCCCCTACCTTGGCAGCCTTCTTTCCTCCAAAGCTGACATGGACTCTAAGGGTTGCCATTGTCTAAGTTATGCCAGTGGAGGCTAGACAAAGGAAAATAGTCTTTGAATGGTAAAATGGTAAATGGGCTGCATTTATATTGCGCTTTTAACAGATTAATGGCCATCCAAAGCGCTTTACATCTTGCCTCAGATTCCCCCATTCACTCCCTCATTCACACACCGACGGCGGTGTCAGCTATGCAAGGCGCCATCCAGCTCGTCGGGAGCAGCTGGGGTTAGGTGTCTTGCTCATAGACACTTCGACACTTGGTCAGGTGGAACCGGAGATCGAACCACCAACCTTCCGGTTTGTAGACAATCTACATGAACCACTGACCTGCTGCCGCCTGAAGTCTGAGTCTCCTGGTCTACAATGCCGTTGTCCTCCTCACCCTGCCGTATGGTGCTGAGTCACTGACCACCTACAGAAGGTAATCTGAAAGCCATGAAACAATACCATCAAAGATCCTTACGAAAGATTCTGAGGATCAGCTAAAAACACAGACACAATAACATCAGAATCCTGGAGGAAACCAACATGACCAGTATCACCCCTACAATAATGCTCTGCCAACTGTGATGGATCTGCCATGTCATCCCTATGTCTAATACACATTTCCCCAAGCAGATCCAGTACTACCAGTTGAAGAAAGGTAGTCAAGCAACTGATGGGTAAAATAGATGTTAGAAGGACAATATTAAAGGCCATTATAAAGAAATTCCACATCATATCGACCAACTGGGAACATGTTGCACTTGACAGGAGCTCCTGGAAGAAATCAGTGCAGGTAGGTACAGCACATTATGAAACAGAACTTCACCGTGCTGCAAAGCGACAGTTTCGCAAGGAGAAAGATAAAAGGCTCAACCACCACCAATGATCACTAGTCTTCCCTGCCCACACTGCACCAAAGTATGTGGATTACAAATCGACCTTAGAGCCATCTGAAGACCCACATGTAGACCCAATGGAGAGGACAGTCAAATTCATTTTGAGTGACCGCCAATGGACTTTACAGTCTTCCATAATTTTGTCTGGCTCAACTAAACATCTGTGGGCAGAGATGCTGTAAATGCCTTTTGCCAACAATGGGGGCTATTGGCACAATGTATATAGACACTGTTTTTGGTTAAAATTAATATAATGTATTTTTCCATGGGTGCTCAAGCACATGACCGGGGCGCCCCCAAAGGTGGCCAAACTCTGGCCACCCCTAGTATACTTTTTCAGTGGGTACTATTAATTTTAAATGCATAAATGTAAATTCACAATAGCTCATGAAGTGAGTAGCTGTTTCACTGCCGTCAAGAAGGGCTGATTCAATCACAGCTCTTGCACTTTTTGAGGGACAACAAAGGGTATGCACTGAATGCAATACAATAGTCATTTGTAGTGAAGACATGAATGTACATCAATCAGGCATAACATTATTACATGGTGAAGTGAATAACACTGATTACCTCTTCGTCACGGAACCTGTTAGTGGGTGGGATATATTAGGCAGCAAGTGAACATTTTGTCCTCAAAAGCTGATGTGTCAGAAGCAGGAAAAATGGGCAAGTGTAAGGATTTGAGCAAGTTTGACAAGGTCCAAATTGTGATGCCTAGACGACTGAGTCAGAGCAGTTTTTGTGGGCTGTTCCCGGTCTGCAGTGGCCAGTATCTATCAAAAGTGGTCCAAGGAAGGAGCACCCCCAGGATCCTTGCCTATGGATCTGAATGTCGACTTTGCTCACTTATAGCAATGCTTGGACAATGCTTTTTCTTATGAGTCCGTAGATGAAATAATCGTCTGAAACTCATTCCACATGAGCACTGGTGCGGTTTCTCTCCAGTATGAACTCTCTCATGATCTTTCAAGGTTCCTGACATAGAGAAACTCTTCCCACAGTATGAGCATGTGTATGGTTTCTCTCCAGTATGAATTCTCTCATGAGATTTCAATGTTCCTGACCGAGTGAAACTCTTTCCACAGTGAGAGCACTGGTGCGGTTTCTCTTCAGAATGAATTATCTCATGGTCTTTCAAGGCTCCTGATCGAGTGAAACTCTGTCCACAGTGTGAACACTTGTAAGGTTTCTCATCAGTATGAATTCTCTCATGGTCTTTCAAGGCTCCTGACCGGGTAAAACTCTTTCCACAGTGTGAGCACTTGTACGGTTTCTCTCCAGTATGAATCCTCTGGTGTGATTTTAAGTCGCTGGATGTATTGAAGCTCTTCCCACAGTCAAAGCATGTATAAGGTCTCACACCAGTATGAATACGCTCATGCTGTTTTAAATGGTCCAGCAGTGAAAAACACTTTCCACAAACAGAACATGTGTACGGCTTTAAACCTGCATGAATTTTCATGTGTCTTTTCAGTTGTTCAGCTAAAATAAATGTCTTGTCGCACTGATCACAGCCAAATGATTTTTTTCCTGAGTGAAACTGCAGATGTTTTGTGAGACTACCTTCCCACGTGAAGCTCTTTCCACACTCATGGCATATGAAGGGTTTCTCTCCAGTGTGGATTCTCATGTGTTTCTTTAAGCTTGAATTATGTGCAAAGCTCTTTCCACACTGAACGCATATGCAAGAACATTCAGCTGCTCTTCTTTGAGTGTTTGGTTGAGGTTTCTGGAACTGATGCTCTCTCTCCTCCACTTCACTTTGTTCCATCAGGTCTAAAACAAACATATTACATTAGACAATACAAGACCAAAATAAAAGCCATCCCTAGTTCAATCGCAGTCATTAATGAAGACTCAAGAATGGACACTGACATATTTGTTCTTCTGTCTCTTCATCTTTTATACTGCAGGGTTCTTCCTCAAACTCCTCCTTTTGAGTGTTTGGTTGAGGTTTCTGAAACTGATGGTGTTTCTCCACTTCATTTTGTTCCATCAGGTCTAAAACGAACATATCACATTAGACAATTCAAGACAGAAATAAAAGTAATCCCTAGTTTAATAGCAGTTATTAATGAAGACTCAAGAATGAACACTGACCTATTTGTTCCTCTGTATCTTCATCTTTTATACTCCAGGGTTCTTCCTTAAACTCCATCTTTACAATAGTATGTCTGTGGTTTCCCCTGGAGTAATTCATCCTGCTTGCTTCTCCTGTGGGAAGATGGGAAAATTCTCCAGTATTTTAACAGGTCAAGCTGTGTGGTCATTTCTGTGTGGATGCAAGTATAACTGGTCGTTTAACAGTTGCTTACATTTTTTAGCCTAGCCAAAAGGCTTGTTTACACTTTCATGTGACACAGCTGACAGACAACATATAGTTAACCTGCAGTGTCATTCATGTGATCCAGTGCCTTTAGTGGCCTTAAAAAAAGGTTGTGATCTTACTGCCTTAAAATGTTTAACAATAGCCTACCTATTTTAAACCTGTCTTAGTCAACAGCATTTGAACTAAGCATATTGAAAAAATTATTTTTAAAAAATTACCATAACGAGACATTTTACAACATTTTGAAATATATCAGCAGTTTTCTTTTTTATTTAGTTGGGTATATCAGTAATGTTTTTTTATGTGATGTTTTCATCAATTATTAAATGTATTTTAACAATCATAAAAAAATAAAAATAAACATCCTGCAAAGTTATAAATCTGAAAGTTCACCATATATAAAATTATCTCTGAAAAGTAAGAGTTGAACAAATCGTTTTTCAAACGAGTCCTAAGCTGTTTCGTTGTGACGTCACGAGGAAACATTGGCATATTGCCCGTCCACTTATTACATGTGCAAGCCATGCAGACACCAGGGAAACTTTTAACAACGCAAACAAAAACCATGTTTTCCAGCTATGAAAACGCTTTATTTATCAAAGGACTCAAACTTACACTCGCAGGTACTACTTGCAGGAATATCACGTTAGCTAAAATTGTTTTTGTTAATAGCTTAAAATTCCACAGTTGTATGTAAGTTTGTAGCGGAAAATGAGCTGGAAAAATGGGAACTAAGTGAAATTAAGAAAGATCATTGCTTTGTATTTTAAAGTAATTTAAATTCGCAAGGGACTAGTATTATCTAGGGACCTCTGGTGATTTGTAATAATTGCAGAGAATGTCTGTGATCTTAATCCCGTGCGAATCGGCCATTTCTGTAATTTGTAAAGTAAAAATTCCCCCGCAAATTACCTACCAAATTTCGCCGAACACCGAGGTCCTGTGATAATAGTACTCCCGTGCGAATCGACATCTCTGTGATTTGGCCAGGATTAGGCTGATTGTATATAATTTTTGCCGGGTTTTTTTTCCTGTGAGCATTTCTATCTTTATCTTTCACAAAGAATGGAGTCTGCATTCATAATGCGTACCGTTATGAATTCCTGTGTGGCCGCACGGATTATACTTTCACTTTAGAATGAGTATTTATTTCGGAGTAAACTGATTGAATGGTGTCTTTAATATTAACTTCAATACTATCACACTATCACACTGCTCAGGTGTTATGAGAGCCTAGGTTGCTCTGATAGTGTCCTTCAGCTCTTCTGTATTGTTGGGTCTGACATTATTGCATCTTCCTCTTCATAATACCCCATAGATTTTCTATGGGGTTATGGTCAGGCAAGTTTGCTGGCCAATTAAGAACAGCGATAACATGGTCCTTAAACCAGGTACTGGTTGCTTTGGCACTGTGTGCAGTTGCAAAGTCCTATGAAATCTGCCTCTCCATAAAGTTGGTCAGCAGCTGGTAGCATGAAGTGCTCTAAAACCTCCTGGTATACAGCTGCGTTGACCTTGGACCTCAGAAAACACAGTGGACCAACACCAGCAGATGACATGGCACCCCAAACCATTGCTGACTGTGGAAACTTTACACTGGACCTCAAGCAACGTGGACTGTGTGCCTCTCCTCTCTTTCTCCAGACTCTGGGACCCTGATTTCCAAAGGAAATGCAAAATTTACATTCATCAAAGAACATAACTTTGGACCTCTCCGCAGGCCTTTTTTGTCTTTAGCCCAGGTGAGCCGCTTCTGATGCTGTCTGTTGTTCAAGAGTGGCTTGACACAAGGAACGTGACAGCTGAAACCCATGTCTTACATACGTCTGTGCGTAGAGGTTCTTGAAGCACTGACTCCAGCTGCAGTACACTCTTTGTGAATCTCCTTTTTGAATGGGTTTTGTTTCAAAATCCTCTCCAGAGTGTTGTTATCCCTTACTTGTACATTTTTCCCCTTCCCTTCACATCTCTATTAATGTGCTTGGACACAGAGCTCTGTGAACAGCCAGCCTCTTTTGCAATGACCTTTTGTGTCTTGCCCTGGTGTGGAATGTTGTCAATGCAATGATCATCTTTTGGACAGCTGTCAAGTCAGCAGTCTTCCCATGATTGCGTAGCCTGCAGAATTAGACTGAGAGAGCATTTAAAGGCCTTTGCAGGTGTTGAGTTAATTAGTTGATTATAGTTTGGCACCAGCTGTCTTCAATATTTGACCTTTTCACAATATTCTAATTTTCTGAGATACTGAATTTGGGATTTTCCTTAGTTGTCAGTTATAATCATAAAAATTAAAAGAAATAAACATTTGAAATATATGCAGTCTGTGTTCTGTGTGTAATGAATGAATATAATATACAAGTTTCACTTTTTGAATGAAATAAGTGAAATAAATAAAATGTTAGATATGTTAAATATTTTAGCAAACTCCTTCGTGCTGCTATATGGATCGATTCCGACGGACAGGATGAAAGAAATGAAACGGTTGCCACCTGTCCCTTGATATACGAAATTGTCCCGTTTTTACAAGCAAAATTACACAAGATTGCGTTTTAGCTGCTTTGCTGCCATAGCAACAGAATCTCGAGAACATGTGCTGGAAACTTTAATGTTTTTTAAAAAAACATATCGAGCTCGCGTCCACCGTTTGAACGCAAGAGGATTTGCGGATTTGCCTGATATAGGGCTGAATTGAAAAAAAGGTATCAGTGGTATCAGGTATCAGTTTTTTAATGAATAGCATATTAATATAATATTCCAAAAATTATCAAAGCTTGGCAGACTTATTTTTCTAGACATTAGACTGATTAATTTATAGATTATAGCCTAATTAATGTTATTAATATATCATTTAGCTATAGGCTATATTAATAGTGAACAATCATGCCATATAAAGTTTGACATGTAAAAAATATTTAGATAAAAATGGGACAAATAATTACATATTATAGTCATAATAATAAATTAATAAAGAAAATTAAACATTTTTGAATTTCAGAATTGGGTTACTGGTTCAGAATATCTGCTTAAAGAGACAAACATTTAAAATCTTTCAATTTCCTCACTCTCAAGTTGTTCCAAATCTGTATACATTTCTTTGTTATGTTAAATACATAGGAAGACTCATTCCTACAATGGAAGTGAATGATGCCCCCAAAGTAGCCTGGTTACAAAGTTTCTTCAGAATATTTTCTTTTGTGTTCAGCGGAACAAAGAAACTCATACAGGTTTGGAACATCATGAGGGCAAGTACATTTTTGGGTGAGCCATCCCTTTAAAGTGCACCGATAGGCTACAAAAGAGTTCTTTAGAAATAAATGAAATAATCAAATTTAAAATAATATAAAATGTGTTCTGTTGCAAGTTTACATACTTGATTCCATGTGTATTGTTGAGCTGTTGTCATTGTTTAATTGTCACTCTTATCAAGTAAGAGTGACAATTAGTTCATAAATGGTTTTCAAAACTGATTAGGGGGAAAAAACACACATAAAATAACTTATTTTCAACATAAAAAGTGACCTTTTATCACAGTCTTGGGCATGTCAAAGATTATTAGTTATTGTGCAGCATCAGATTTACATTTTTTTTCTCTCCCTCATTTATATGCAGTTATTTTACTCTATACAAAAGCCAGACACTAACCTTTTTTTTTTTTAGCACAGGCCTATCTAAAGGGTTAATGGTGCCACCTGGTTATCAACTGTAAAACATTACACATTTTACCTCTTTCCAACAGGGAAAACCACCAACAATAAAGAAGGCATGATTATATGGCATCATGGGTTTTTGCAATCAAAAAATGTGGCTATAATGGAAGTCAATGGGGCAAAAACAGCCACAAACAGTAAATGAGGGGGAAAAAATCTGATCCTGTACAAAAACTAACAATGCATCAAAGCTAAACGAATCTTTGACATGCTCAAAACTGTGATAAGAGGTCAAAAATATCCAGTCCACAATCACATTTTATATTGAAAATAAGTCATTTTGTGTGTTTGTTTTTTCATCACATCAGTTTTGAAAATAATTTTTGAACTTGGCAATTAAAGAGTATTTTTATTATTATTATAATTATGGTACTGGATTGAACTGAAGCGCCTCATAAATTAATAGACGTTTTCATTCATAAACTATGGTGCATTTCCATACTCAGTTACATAAATAATAGACTAATCTGGGCAAACCTGGTGGGATGTCCCCACCAAAGCTGAGACCAAACCTACGCCCTTGGTGTGTATGTGTGTGTGTGTGTGTGTGTGTGTGTGTAATCTAGCTAGTGAAACAAGACTGATCAGAGGGACAAAATCCATAAATCAGCTGTGTGAATTAAGATTGCTGATGTTTTTGTAATTTTAGGTGAGATTCCCGATTAATTTAGTTAACGTAACGTTGCACCCTGAGGTAAAATGTTCAGATTGAAGACTAATTGTACAAAAGATTCATATAACACAGTACAGACATTATCTTAATTTCATAATAGCTGATGTTTTTGTATTTTCAGGTGAGATTCCCGATTAATTTAGTTAACGTAACGTTGCACCCTGAGGTAAAATGTTCAGATTGAAGACTAATTGTACAATAGATTCATAACACAGTAGGCTACAGACATTATCTTAATTTCATAATATTTTTTAAACATAATAATATTGCTTACTATAAATTGTGACCCCACTTCATGCGACGTGTCTGTCAACTTTTCAAAATGCCAAAGACGCACCAGATCATATGAAGAACTAACCGATCAGCGTCGCCTTTTCCCTAACATTTATTTGAAAGCTCCGCGAAGATGAACGAACAGCTTTACAGGGCGGGTTGTTTACTTCTCATCTCCATATATATATATATATATATATATATATATATATATATATATATATATATATATATATATATATATATATATATATATATATATATATACATATATATATATATATATATATATATATATATATATATATATATATATATATATATACATATATATATATATATATATATATATATATATATATATATATATATACATATATATATATATATATATATATATATATATATATACATATATATATATATATATATATATATATATATACATATATATATATATGTATATATATATATGTATATATACAACTATATATATATAGTTGTAGAGCTAATGCAAGAGCTGAATATTCATATATCTGCTGAAACTTATTCGTCTTCTTCATTGAAAACGCCTTTGAAACGAGGATAGCGGCGGCGAAAGAGTGAATCATTTCGCGAAGCAATCGGTTCAGTTGAATCGGAGTTCCGAACAGAGAGTCCGCCTCTCTCCATGCTGAGGCACAGAACAGCTAATTATCAAGGAGTACGAGTAATGATCTTATAACATTAAAACTAACTAACCTTATAGACTCCAGATGAAGATTTCTCCGAGATGTGTTACTTGTTGTGGCTGAGCGAGCACCTGTCGACTTCCGCTATTGTAGGACTCTTCTTCTGTGGATTTATTGGTGGGTTTGCCATGGAAAGGTGCATACCGCCACCTACTTTTTTCTTTCTTTCATTCTAATCAAAACATGTTCAACAGTTTCCTGACATACAAGATTAGTATTCCATCCTGTTAACTATGACTTATTGGATCTTTTTATGTTACTTTGTTCTATAGAAATTACTTATTTTTTTACATTTCTACCATTTACTCCCACAATCTTGTTGAATCAAAGGCATTCATTTTGCCTGGCTAAATGTGACTGCTATTTTAATATTATTCACTTTATCTGCCATTTAATTTCCCTGTATCCCAACATTTGCTGGTACCCATGAAACTGCACTACAATTATCAGATGTCTTCTATAAAATGATCAATATTTCAGTCAGAAATTTAATTGAATGCATTCTAAAATCAATTACAGTTGTTATTTCCAGTACATTTGTTCAAAGTGTTTGACTTTGACTGGAGTTGTATTCGTGAATAAGTATCTTGTAAATATTAATATATAGCTCTGATTAGATTTTCGATTCATGCTAAGTTGAAATAGTGAGTAGCAAGACCTGAAAGTGGAGAAGTTGCCGGTTATCTCTGTATGTATATTCTAGTCTACAATAAAATGAAATATGTCATAAAACACAACCCTGCCTCTTTTTGTTTACATTTAAAACAATATTAAACATATTAATATGTGATTCAGACAAGTGTGTCTTTGTTTTGGTCTGTGTAATACGCCACCTGTCAGAGTATCCAATTGTATTTTGGCAACCCGGGTTACCAGTTGGTGGCAAACACTGCATATTTCATTTCAGTTTAGTCCAGTCATGGAAGCTGCCAAACTAAAGCGGTCCGAGTTAGAGAGCGAACATTCCTGTCTTAAAAAACTGTATAATAAACGTTTAAATAAAAGTATTGTGTCCCCTAGTGTAATGCTACACAATATGAAAGTACTCTCAAAAAGGAGATTTTATCTCCTTCAGCGACTTACCCTTCATTGATCTCTGGACTCAGCGAAACCTCGTGCACCCCCTGAGGACGACGGATTCGGACTCTGGTTAAGCCGCCTGCCGTTCCAGCTCCAGCGTATATTCTTCTATTGCCGTCTGCTATTCCCCAGCAGCTGATTGTGTCTTTTGTTAACAGCAGCCACTACAACAGTGCGTTAGCATATGGCCATTTTCAGATCTCTCCAGAGATGTTCAATCAGGTTGAAGCATTGGCTCTGGCTAAGTCCCTCAAGTACCCCTTTTCCACCAAGGCAGTGCTGGTGCTAAATCGGAGCCAGAGCCTAGTTTCAAATCGGTTCTTTGTGTTTCCACAGCCAAAGCACCAGCTCCGAGCCAGGAAAAGTGGTTCTTAAGTAACACCAAAACATTGCTGGGCTAGAAGTAAGAACCGCTTGCGTCACCGGCTGGGGGCGGCGTTACCGTGACCAACAAGATGAACACAAACCTGTGACCGCCATTTTTTCAATAGCAGCTAATCAAGCTAACAGCTGCTGGATTGTAATCTCCGTCTATACAAATCATGGAGAGCTGCACAAATGCGTTGGATTTGCGGCGTTTTAATGCTGATGTAGGATCATAAAGCCATGAGCCACTGAGGGAAGGCTTGTTCGAGATGCATCGGCGCGCGCTGTGCAGACTGATTGCGTATGACATCAAAGTAGAGCGAGCGCCAAAGACCCCTTATGCTTTTGAATCGCTCGCGCAGTATTTGGATATCATATGTGGGTTGGTCTGCGCAGCGTCAATGCATTAGATAGAACACGCCTGGAAATTGTGTGTGTGTGTGTGTTTCCCGCTGCCTCGCTAGCAGTAGAGTCCTGCAACGGGTCGGGTACCCGCGGGCATAAAAGTGGCTAAAACAGGTGGATTGTGACATAAATTATAAAATACACGGGCGGGGTGTGGGCGGATAATTAATTCCGTGCGAGCGGGTAGAAGCGCGGATGAAAAATATGTGCAATATTTTTCTGTGCTGTGGCAAGGCGGAGGAGCGAGCGAGACCGGGGCGTGATGGCGAATGAGTGTCACCTGTGAGCCACACCGGTCTCAAATCCTCTCACGAGGAAGCTCGGCGGCATATAAGGACGAGAGATCACCAGACCTGGATTTTACGTTGAGTTGTGTTTGTTTTATTATGTGTGTGCGTGGCAGATGTCCGTGAGGGGCCGCGTTACTTTCGCTTTGTTTGGTTAAGTCTTTTAAATGTTCGCCGGTTCTCGAAAAACGATCAAAACGATCCGGTCGTCCTTCTTCCCCCCCAAACATACTGTATTACAATTTCTATGTCCAATTTACCATTACACATACACGCAACAACTATTTGCCATTTGATCCATCACGTCACCACCACTGTGACTTTTGTTGATGCCACTCGTAGCCCAGATGGAGCGAGCGTTGCAGGATAAGCAATGGATGAAGTAAAAGTAAAGTTGGAGAGTGAAGTATATAAAATTGTTGACAACGAGTCTATAAAGGCACTTTAGCCTGTTTCTTTAGCCCATTCATGATGCTGTTGATGTTGAGAGAAGTGCAATATTAAAAAAAATAAAGCATTTTAATTGAAATGATTTTAGCGTGTGTGATTTATTGCGGGCAGGGATCGGGTAACGGGCAAATATTAACGGGTCTGGGATGGACCCGTGCAGGACTGGTATGACGTAAGACCTGGCTCTGTTGTGGCTCTTAGCATGTGGAAAAGAAAACGGTTCTTAGAAGGCTCTCAAGTCGAACCAACTTAGAACTGACACTATCACTGGCTCCGAACTAGCACCCGGTTCATTCTGGTGGAAAAGGGGTAAAGGACATTCACAGAGTTGTCTTATAGCCTCTCCTTTGTTATCTTGGCTGTGTGCTTAGGGTCGTTGTCCTGTAGGAAGATGAACCTTCACCCCAGTCAGAGGTTTTCATTAAGGACGTCTCTGTACATTGGTGCATTCATCTTTCCCTCAATCCTGACTAGTGTCCTAGTGCCTACCACTGAAAAATGTCCCCACAGCATGATGCTGCCACCACCACTGGTATGGTATTGTCCAGGTAATGAGCAGTGCCTCTAGATATGTTG
The DNA here is from genome assembly GCF_024679245.1 of Pseudorasbora parva. Taxonomy (NCBI): domain Eukaryota; kingdom Metazoa; phylum Chordata; class Actinopteri; order Cypriniformes; family Gobionidae; genus Pseudorasbora; species Pseudorasbora parva. Next base: position 5,228,729 of record NC_090189.1, read on the forward strand.
CTTACCATTCGGGCTAAATAGTTCAATCTGTGTTTCATCAGAGCATTTTATTTCTCATGGTCTGGAGAATCCTTCATGTGCCTTTTTGGCAAACTTCAGGAAGGCTGTCATGTGCCATCTAGCCACTCTACCATACAGGCCTGATTGGTGTAGTGCTGCAGAGATGGTTGTTTCTCTGGAAGGTTCTCATTTCTCCACAGAGAAACGCTGGAGCTCTGTCAGAGGGACCATCTGGATCTTGGTCATATCCCTGACTAAGGCTCTTCTCCTCTGATCACTCAATTTGACTTGAGACTTGACTTGGACTGGACATGGAGACTGACACTTTTGGAAAAAATCTTTTGGCACGGCATTCCCGATTATGTTCTCTATTTACTGCCCCACATGACAGTACGAAACGCCACCTTTTACTACTCATTCATTCACAAATACGTACTGCAGCAGGAAATATCACAAAACATTTCTAAACACACCAAGCCCGTCAGCGCGTGCCGCATCTGAAGGCACGCAAATTCATCACCCATGAGAAAAATGCTGTTATATAAATTAGCAAGAATTAGTAACAATATAGTCAAGCCTTACCTTACAAAAGAACAAAACAATTAATTGATGAAGCTGCGGTGCTGCACAGCAGAGGCTTGCTCTCGGCAGATTTTTAAGAAGTACACATTTCCATGTACTTTCATACACAATTTTTGACTCTGTCAGACTCATTTCCACAAACGAGACACGCAGATGGAAATGTTGTTCTTTGTGTCGTTTACTGTATCGCTTGTATATACACAGGTTGTGTTACCACCGGTGCTCAGTAAGAGACTACTTTATCTGGCATGCTTGAGATCAGCAAACTATGGCAACTTAAATAGCTCAAAATACACACCGCACTTTCCCCCCCCTTGAGGAGGTTCTAAATAGTAAAAAGTTTGAAAGTAATAGTAATGATTTATGTAGTATTTTGTATGATTTATTATGCAATTTTAAAGTAAAAGTAATCTTTACATTTTGATACAAAATACACTGTTAATTATAACAACTAGCTGGAAAAAACAAATATTGCTAAAAATAGAACAAAGACTTGACTTGGGCCCTAAAGACTTGAGACTTGACTTGAACCATAAAGACTTGACATGGACTTCAGAGACTTGACTAGGACCTCAAAGACTTGAGACTTGATATGAACTTTGAGGTCCAAAATGTTGTGAACATTTCGTCATTGTGCTAATCATTGGGCTGTCATTTTAATGCAGCTATTCCTTATAACATAAGCTACTGGCCTTGGACTATAACAATTATATTTTCCCAAGGTCATTACAAGTTTGTAAAAGGCACACATACATCTCTCATCTTTTCTTTGCAGCGGACATTTGAAGGCTTAAAACCTGTCAAAAATAACTTTTTTAAACAGTTATTGCTATGCTAAGCTTATTAACACTTCTAAACAAGAAAAATAGAAATCCACTCACACATATTATGCAAGCTTTGTTGCAAGGCAAGTTTGAATTATACTCTTGCAAGTTAAAAATATTTCCCCATTGGGCCATTCAAATTGACTTTCTAGCATTAATCTCCTACCTAACATCATTCAACAGTTTTGTTTGTTTAATCTCTCCATTTGTCTGATGACTTATCTGCTTGCTCCGCCAGACCAGTCCTCCACTGGAAGGGCCCTGGCGTGGTTTCTACTTTCTTTTCTATCTCTTCTGGGCCTTTTGGATCTTCCTGGTGTGATTTTTCTGCAGTCATTCAACTAAAATATCATCCATAAACAACTCAATTTTATCAGTCACTTTTTTACACTTGAATCATCTTGTTTCTGTGAATTCATCAAAAGAATTAAAATTCACTGCACAACAGTACATGTGATTTTTTTTTTTATTTGCAAAGTTTTCAAACCATCTTTCACTTTGTCACGGGTTATATTGTTAGTAGAACTTTTAGAAATAATGAATTTAATCCATTTTGGAATAAGGCTGTAACATAACGTGGAAAACTTGAAGCGCTGTGAATTCTTTCCAGATGCACTAAGTGATGGATCTGAATGTGAACTTTGCTCAATTGGACATCTTTGGGCAACACTTTTTCTCATGAGTATGTAGATTATTTCTGAACTTGAGATCTGAGAAAAACTCTTTCCACAGTTTGCGCACTTATACGGTTTATCTCCAGTGAGTTCTCTCATGAGCTTTACAGATTGCCATCCAAGCGAAACCCTGTCCACAGTGTGAGCACTTGTACGGTTTCTCCCCAGTATGAATTCTCTCATGTTCTTTCAATGTTCCTGACCGAGTGAAACTCTTTCCACAGTGCGAGCACTTGTACGGTTTCTCTCCAGTATGAATTCTCTCGTGATCTTTCAATGATCCTGACCGGGTGAAACTCTTTCCACAGTGTGAGCACTTGTACGGTTTCTCTCCAGTATGAGTTCTCTCGTGATCTTTCAATGTTCCTAACAGAGTGAAACTCTTCCCACAGTTTGAGCACTTATACGGTTTCTCTCCAGTGTGAGTTCTCTCATGAGCTTTACAGATTGCCATCCAAGTGAAACCCTGTCCACAGTGGGAGCACTTGTGCGGTTTCTCCCCAGTATGAGTTCTCTCATGTTCTTTCAATGTTTCTGACCGAGTGAAACCCTTTCCACAGAGTGAGCACTTATACGGTTTCTCTCCGGTATGAACTGTCTGGTGTGTTTTTAAGCCACCAGATGAATTGAAGCTCTTCCCACAGAGTGAGCACTTGTACGGTTTCTCTCCGGTATGAATTCTGTGGTGTGTTTTTAAGCTGCTGGATGTATTGAAGCTCTTCCCACAGTCAACGCACACATAAGGTTTCACACCAGTATGAGTACGCTCATGCTGTTTAAAAACACCCAGAATTAAAAATCTCTTCCCACAAAAAGAACATTTGTACGGCTTCACACCTGTATGAATTTTTTGGTGTCTTTTCAGGTGCGCTGCTCCAAAAAAAGCCTTGTCACACTGATCACAGCTAAATGGTCTTGTTTCTGAGTGAAACTGCAGATGTTTTCTGAGACCAGTTTCCCATGTAAAGCTCTTTCCACACTGACTGCATTTGAAGGGTTTCTCTCCAGTGTGGATTCTCATGTGATTCGTCATGATCGTTTTATTTTTGAAGCTCCTTCCACACTGAACGCATACTAAAGAAGATTTTGGCTGAGGTTTCTGGCGTTTCTTGTCCACTTCACTTTGTTCCATCAGGTCTAAAACAAACATCACATTAGACAATTAAAGACAGAAATAAAAGTAATCCATAGTTTAATAGCAGTTATTAATGAAGAATCAAGAATGAACATTGACCAATTTGTTCCTCTGTATCTTCATCTTTTATTCTCAAGGGTTCTTCCTTAAACTCCATCTTTATAAAAGTACGTCTGTGGTTTCTCCTGGAGTAATTCCTCATGCTTGCTTCTCCTGTGGGAAGATGGGAATATTCCCCAGTATTTTAACAAGTCAATAGCTGTGTGGTCATTTATGTGTGGATGCAAGTATAACTGCTGGTTATTTAACATTTTAGCATATTAGCCGCCTAGCCTCGTTTACACTTTCACCTGACACAACACACAGTTAACATCTATGTATAAATATTGAAGTTGATTTAAAAAAGACATTTCACAACATTTAAAAAATGTTCCTGCCGCCAGGCCTGTGTATCCCAATTGCATGATTAATACAACACTTACTATACATTAGTGTTGTCAAAAATATCGATATTTAATATGTATCGATACTGAAATATCAAAAAAAAAAGAAAAAAAAAAAAAGTATACAGTATCGATACTCCGACCGACCGCGAGTTGACACAACACCAGTCTCCTCTCATTAACTCCGGCTAACCCTCTGAACACCGTGAATGCGCTTTCTGCTGGATTTTAACTCATGACAGTGTGTTAGTGTTGGTGTAAGGGGTCTGAATTTCACACAGGATGCACACAAATCTACTCATTCCCACAGATTTCACGCTCACATCTGAAGTGCACACAATAATAAAGCCGCCTCTGACATATACTGTTTTTTTTTTTTTGCACAATGATGAATGAATCTACAATGAAAAAACAGTGTGCAATTCACCTTTATTCCGCAAGGTGGCAATGTATGATATGCAATGATGACGTGACGTTTCACTCAGTTCACTCAGAAACGCCACCTTTTACTGCTCAGGCACGCAAATGCATCACCCATGAGAAAACTGCTGATATATAAATTAGCAAGAATTAGTAATATAGTCAAGCCTTACCTTACAAAAAAACCAAAACAATCAATTGATGAAGCTGCGGTGCTGCACAGCAGAGGCTTGATCTCGGCAGATTTTCAAGCAGTACACATTTCCATGTAGCCTACTTTCATACACAATTTTTGACCCTGCCCAACTCATTTCCATAAACGAGACATGCAGATGGAAATGTTGTTCTTTGTGTCGTTGAACTCGTCTATACAAAGGTTTTGTTGTTTTGTTACCGCCGGTCCTCACTTGAGATCAGCTAACTACGGCAACTCAAATAGCTCAAAATACACACCGCACTTTTCCCTCCTTGTGGTGGTTCTAAATAATATAATTCTGTACAAACTTTATAGTAATAGTAATGCTTTAGGTAGTATTTTGTGTGCTTTATTATGCAATTTTAAAGTAAAAGTAATATTTAAATTGATACAAAATTCCCTGTTAATTATAGACAATAGCTGGGAAAAAAAAATATTGCTAAAAATAGAATAAAGACTTGAAACTCGACTTGGACCTCAGAGACTTGAAACATGATTTGAACCACAGGGACTTGTGAACATGTCTGCTCTGAGGTCTATAGGCAATTCCTTGAACTTTATGATTTGAACTGTGAGACTTTATATAGTTGTGTGCCTTCCCAAATCATGTCCAATCAACTGAATTTACCAGAGATATTTACCACAAATTTACTCAAATCAAGTTGTAGAAACATCTCAAGAAAGATCAGTGTAGACAGGATGCACATGCACCCGAGATCAGTAATAAAATTACAGATATTTGGGGCATTCATTGGGGCATTCAAATTGACTTTCTAGCATTAATCTCCTACCTAACATCATTCAACAGTTTTTTTGTTTTGTTTGTTTAATCTCTCCATTTGTCTGATGACTTATCTGCTTGCTCCGCCAGACCAGTCCTCCACTGGAAGGGCCCTGGCGTGGTTTCTACTTTCTTTTCTTCCTCTTCTGGGCCTTTTGGATCTTCCTGGTTCCTGTCCGAAACCATTGATATGAATGTATATGTCTTATCGCAGATGTCTTAATCTAAATAAAATTATCAATATTTCAGTCTGTATATCCTTTACATGACTGAAAAGTGTGCAAGCTTGAAAGCAATGCCACTGAATCTGAACAAATTAAAATGTTCATTTCTGAGTTGGGCATCACCTCTTCCAGCTATTGAAGTGCAATCTGAGTGGCGATTAATTCTGTATACTGATATACAGAATTAATATATATATATATATATATATATATATATATATATATATATATATATATATATATATATATATATATATATATATATATATATATATATATGTTGCATCAGTTAATCCTGCTTTATTCCCACTTTTAAATTCAGGTAGGCTGATATCAGGCAAATTGGGCCACTTTTTGGTTAATCACTTGGGACACTAACTGGAAACCTATGTAGGACATTTAACTGTGTTCTTATGATTAATAAGGACTGTTTTTATTGTTTTTGTGTTAAATTGATGCAAAAAATATATAGATATAGTTCAGGCCCTACAGGTTTTGAAACACTGACAGATAATGCTCCTGTCATCCTATTGTCTCTTTCACCCTTTCCCTTTTCAGTGAGGGAGTCCATGTTGGCATAATGTTTGTGTGTACACATACACATACCTCACTAACACACACACACACACACACACACACACACACACACACACACACACACACACACACACACACACACAAACATAGTTGAGCACACATCAGATACAAACACATTTAGAAGTTAAAATGTGAGAAAGTATGTCACAAATACAATATATAAATAATAAATATAATTTTTAATAAGAGGAACCACCAGAATTTCTGCTTAAACTCAACTCAGAAGGCCCATTTTAACTGAAATCAATTAACCCCTTTTATCTAATGCATTCAGCTAAATTGGGCCAGTAACTAAAAATGCTTTTATTATAAAAATCTGGATTATTTAGCAAAAAATCAGGATTTTATCTCACAGAGTTCATCCATATGTGTTTTGAATCATTATTTCTAAATGTTCATTTGTTGTTGTTTATTTTTTGTTTATCAACCTTATAATTGCGAAGTAATATTTGATATGTTAGGCCACTCACCTTGCTTTTTTCTGGTTTGATCTCAAAATGAGGGATTGCCCCGCCCCCTTAACAACCTTAGAAACTTAGGTTCTCGAACGAACCTATAGGCAGCTGACTCGTTGCCTCGCTGCCTTATGAGACAGTGGCTTTACAAAACAAATTTCAGACAGACTTCTAAGGCAGTGTAACAGTTTAATGAATACAGCAAAATAGAGCGAGATTTGACATCAGAAGTGGAAAATATTGGTAAAAAACATACATTTACACACAAACTGACCAGCAAGCGCAACTTTCGGACGCCATCTTTTTTCCCAGCTCAACTTTCACAGAATGGAATGCTCAGGATTTTGGGATATCAAAAATCAATCAGATGAAGGTCTCTCAGGAGATTAGATTCGGACATGCCTTGATGCCTTCCTGCCTTGAAATGTGTCCTCCGAAGGCAGCATTTTCCAGGTTTCGGACACAGCCATAAAATCATTTCCTAAGTGTCAAGTACTGTTATGGCAATGGTTTGATATTCTTTGCAGTCATTGGCTGTAATAAGACACTCAAGAGAGACACATTTTTTTGTTGCCCATTTCAAGTCTCCAAATATCAATCAAAATTTTAAAGAGCAGAAATTTTGACTAATATTGTTGATATGAGAGTCATTCAATTTAGAAGGTTGTCTGATTAGCTACTCAAATTAAAATCTCCACCGACTTGGGGGATTTGGTGTTTTTTTTTTTTGGTGCCCCCTCAGCACTTGGTGCCCTATGTATAGTGCATGGTGGGAGCGCTTTGCTCCCCACGTGCATCAATGAGCCTTGGCCGCCCATGACCCTGTGGCCGGTTCTCCACTGTTCCTTCCTTGGAGCACTTTTGATAGATACTGACCACTGCAGACCGGGAACAGCCCACAAGAGCTGCAGTTTTGGAGATGCTCTGATTGTCATCTAGCCATCACAATCTGGCCCTTCTCAAACTCGCTCTAATCCTTACACTTGCCTATTTGTCTGCTTCTAACACATCAACTCTGAGGACAAAATGTTCACAGAACTAAAGGGCTAATCAAGAAAGCAGGCTTCATCCTCATTAGTGCAACCCAGGGTGTCTTAATGTACTAAAAAAGAAAAGATGTTGTTATTTAATAATTTACAAATTGATAATTTAACTTAGACCTTTTTGATTATGCATACTATAGGCAAGTAGATGAGCCAAGAATATGAACACAATCCATTTTCTTTATAATCTTTATAATTTCTTTAAACCTTGTGTTACATTAATATTCTGTGTTTATTTGCTTGCCTGTATAAATATGCATAATCAATAATGTGTATATTAAATTTGGTCCATATTTGGTCTTTTACTATCACTGTCTTACTACAAACCTGGTAAAAAAAGGCTGGTGGTCAATGGAGGAAAGGCTTGTTTTACAATGGCAAGGCAAGTTTATTTATATAGAACATTTCAATGGAAATTCAAAGTGCTTAACATAGAAGGAATTAAAATAATCAAAAGAAATAAAATAAAAAAGTAAAGGTGAGAATCAAAAAATTATATAAAATATATTAAAACAGAAAAAAGAAGGATGCAAAAATAAAATACATTATCTGTCGGACATACAGTGGCACAGTGCTCATTCGGTAAAACAGTTAAAAAAGAGTTTAAATAAGTTTATTTCCTTTCATATTGATAATTTAACTCTGGGCCAGAGCTCATTCAGTAAATGCACAGCTAAACAGATGTGTTTTGAGTCTGGATTTGAATGTGGCTACTGTTGGAGCACATCTGATCTGTTCAGGAAGCTGGTTCAGCTGCGGCTGGCATAATAGCTAAAGGCAGACTCTCCTTGCTTTGAGTGAACTCTTGGTATTTCTAACTGACTTGATCCTGCTGATCTGAGTGATCTGTTGGGTTTGTATTTAATCAGCATATCTGCGATGTATTGAGGTCCTCGGTAATAGTACTTTAAAATCGATCCTAAATGTAACTGGAAGCCAGTGTAAAGACCTGAGGACTGGTGTGATATGGTCATATTTTCTGGTTCTGCTCACAATCCTGGCAGCAGCGTTCTGTATGCAGATGTCTAATGGTCTTTTGGGGAAGGCCGGTGAGAAGACCATTACAAGCATGAACAATTTCTCTAAGTCTCGCCTAGAAATATATATATTATATAAATTGAATGTCATCAAAAAGTTTGAGCGAAACTTGTCAAAAATCGCTCGAGTGGCCGTGCTCAGGTCCACAACACTCGGCCCTGCTCTGCTTTACACTACAGTAACGTTAATAACCGCATCCATGAACGTGATTTCTGCCCGAGTCCTATTTTTCTCCGGCTGTGATGTGAAGAACACATGTCCCAAGATACTGCGCTCAAACTTTGCATCATCAATGCACGCATTTGTTTTGAATAGGCGCCCTCCAGTGGACGGAAAGTTGCATAGTGCACCTTTAAGAACAGAGATAACATGGTCCTTAAACCTGGTACTGGTTGCTTTGGCACGGTGTGCAGGTGCCAAATCCTGTTGGAAAATGAAATCTGCATCTCCATAAAGTTGGTCAGCAGCAAGAAGCATTGAGTGCTCTAAAACTTCCTGGTAAACGGCTGCGTTGACCTTGGACCTCAGAAAACACAGTGGACCAACACCAGCAGATGGCTTGGCACCCCAAACCATCACTGACTGTGGAAACTTTACACTGGACCTCAAGCAACATGGATTGTGTGCCTCTCCTCTCTTCCTCCAGACTCTGGGACCCTGATTTCAAAAGGAAATGAAAAATTTCCTTTCATTGGAGAACATTACTTTGAACCACTCAGCAGTCCTTTTTGTCTCGAGCCCAGACGAGACGCTTTTGACGCTGTCTGTTGTTCAAGAGTGGCTTGACACAAGGAATGCGACAGCTGAAACCCATGTCTTGCATACGTCTGTGCGTAGAGGTTCTTAAAGCACTGACTCCAGCTGCAGTACTTTGTGAATCTCCCCCACATTTTTAAATGGGTTTTGTTTCACAATCCTCTCCAGAGTGTGGTTATCCCTATTGCTTGTAAACTTTTTTTCTAACCACATCTTTTCCTTCCCTTCGCATCTCTATTAATGTGCTTGGACGCAGAGCTCTGTGAACAGCCAGCCACTTTTGCAATGACCTTTTGTGTCTTGCACTCCTTGTGCAAGGTGTCAATGGTCGTCTTTTGGACAACTGTCAAGTCAGCAGTCTTCCCCATGATAGTGCAGCCTACAGAACTAGACTGAGAGAGCATTTAAGTTTGTTGAGTTAATTAGTTGATTAGAGTTTGGCACCAGCTGTCTTCAATATTGAACCTTTTCACAATATTCAAATTTTCTGAGATACTGAATTTGGGATTTTCCTTAGTTGTTAGTTATAATCATCAAAATTAAAAGAATTAAACATTTAAATTATATATCAGTCTGTGTGTATTGAATGAATATAATATACAAGTTTTACTTTTTGAATGGAATTAGTGAAATAAATCAACTTTTTGATTATATTCTAATTATATGGCCAGCACCTGTAAAACATCTAACTCTTGCAATATTTTTGAGATGAGTGTATGCTAATTTAGTTAGTATGCTTTGACATAACTACTGAAACTCAGGTTTGACTCCAAAATCACAGCAAGATTACTGACTTTTTTTTTTTTTTTCGACCCCTAGCCTCAAGGTATGCATTCACCTCGAGACTTTCATCTTTGTTTCCAAATGCAATAAGTTCAGTTTTTGTGTTTGTTTAACTGAAGACAGTTTTGGCAGATCCAGTTGTTAATTTCATCAATGTACTTGCACAGGGAGTCAATGGGGCTGTAGTCATTAGACAATAGGGATAAGTAGATCTGAGTGTCGTCTACATAGCTGTGGTAAGATTTGGTTCGTTCTCATTTTTTGGCTCAGTGGGAGCATCTACAGGATAAAAAAAGAGTAGTGCAATAATTACGTCTTGTGGGTCTCATGTCATGGATGTCCAATCAGACTTATGGTCACCTATACTCACATAGTAACCTCACCCTTCTGTGTATGACCTGAACCATTTACGGGCCATCCCAGAAAACCAGACCCAGTTTTCCAGCCTATTCAACTGAATGTTGTGATTGAGTCAAATGAGCACTGAGATCAAGTAGCGGGCCAGTTCTGCTTCATGCGTTTTGTTCATGGCTGACATGCGGCGTTGCTATGGCTTTATTGCGGCCTAAATCTGGCAAACGGGAGCGGACCGCCCAAGTGCCATCACTCCACGCGGGTAGTGGGCCAGATGAAAGTGTCAAGTGTGGGCCGGATCTGGGCCAGAGCAATTTTGCTATCTGGGCCAGATGTGGGCCAGTTCTGCTTCATGCGTTTTGTTCATGGCTGACATGCGGCGTTGCTATGGCTTTATTGCGGCCTAAATCTGGCAAACGGGAGCGGACCGCCCAAGTGCCATCACTCCACGCGGGTAGTGGGCCAGATGAAAGTGTCAAGTGTGGGCCGGATCTGGGCCAGAGCAATTTTGCTATCTGGGCCAGATGTGGGCCAGTTCTGCTTCATGCGTTTTGTTCATGGCTGACATGCGACGTTGCTATGGCTTTATTGCGGCCTAAATCTGGCAAACGGGAGCGGACCGCCCAAGTGCCATCATTCCACGCGGGTAGTGGGCCAGATGAAAGTGTAAAGTGTGGGCCGGATCTGGGCCAGAGCAATTTTGCTATCTGGGCCAGCACTGATAATTTATCTGTATCTGTACTGAATATCATTTATTATCTTTATGAGCTCTGTTGCTGTGCTGTGATGCGGTCAAAATATCCAAATAAAGAAAATTGTCCAAATATCCATTTGATCTCAAGAATTTGTACAGTTGATTGAAAATAGCCTTTTCTATTATCGTGCATATGAAGGGATGATTTGAGATTGGTCTATAGTTGCGTAAAATGTTTTTAGACTGCTCTTTTTCAGGAGGGGCTTTACAACTGCAGTTTTCAGGGAGTTTGGAAAAGTCCCAGAAAGAAGTGAGGGGTTTACCACTTCTAGGAAATCAGCTAAAAAAAGTTACACACAGTTTTGAAAAATGAAGTGGGGAGTGTGTCAAGGGCGCAGGTTGATGTTTTAAGATGCTGTACAGTTTCTTTCAAGATTTTACCACCAATTGCCTCAAAATCAAACATAGTGACTCCTTTCTGAAATTGGGGTAGATTCTGTTTGACTTGTGTGGTTTGACAATGGTGTCATCATGTGAAATCTGTGAATTAGATATAATTCAATTGTAACATTTGGTGATAAGCAGTCTTCTTGTGGTTGAAAAATGAATTGTGAGACAACATGAGGTGATAAATTTCAGCACTGTAAAGTATGTTTTAGCACCGTTTGATTTGATTTCAGTTTGTACTGTAACTTGATGTGATGATCTCAGTAAGGAAGGAACCAAAAGCAGAAGAATGCTTGACCACTGAAGCGCAATAAAAAGGACAGAACTAACAAAGAAATCCCAACTCTTGATCAGGAACAGGCAGGTGTTCATGAAAACAAATCAGGCCAGAGAGGCGAAAGGTAACCCATCCAAACTCCAGCACCAGTAACAGTCCAGATAAGTCCATCACAAGCAACAGAGGAGTCCGAGACATTGTGGAGAGCAACTTTTTAACACAGCGCAAACTGGGCAGAGAAAAAAACATGTGAGATATAAAATGTAAAAAACTAAGAAAAAATGAGCAGCTGAACAGCAAGAATCACAGAACACACGGGCAGAAGACAAAGAGGAAGGAAGCATCGCAAGAGCACAGAAATCAAGTAATAAGGTGAGCGCAAACAAGCAGATCGCGAAACACAAACAGATGTGTGTGAACACATGGAAAAGACAGAAACAAAAAGAAAGAAGAGAACAGAAGGAAGATCAAACCTGGATTTGAACAGATGGTAGTCGGTTCCTCTTCGCTCTGTGCTGTTTGTGTGTACCAGCAACCGCAATCTGAGAGCATCAAATAAACACTCATTGATTGAACTGTACAATAAAATTGACGTAAAGATACTGGTTTATTTGATCAAAAATAGCACAAAGCTCAAAGCAGGGAAAATGTGTTTTTATTTTTATTTTTTTAACAATGGTGGTCACCCTGTTTATCAGTTTCTTACAGTTTGTAAGATTTCAATGCATCAAAGGACTCTTGCCACTCTAACTCTCACTTTTTATAAATAATTATTTTTGTTGTTTTTAATTATACTGAGATTATGAAATTGAAATTATTTAATGATCCACTGTCATTGCATCAACCATAATTCTTACTGTTAGGCGTCTCTGAATCGTGAGTTCCAGCCTTCTTCTCCAGTTCCTGCTCCCTTTTTTCCAGTTTCATCTCCCTTTTGTCTAGCTCCATCTTCCTTTTGTCCAGTTCCACCGCTCTTTTATCCAGTTCCAACACTCTTTTGCTCAGTGCTTTCTCTGACTCACTTGACTGTATGGTGTGACATTAAAATTTAATTTTTTACAAGTGTTTCTTTTTTTTTTTTACTTGACTTAATTCTCATTAATTATTTAGCATTTGTATTAATTTATTAGGGCAATCCACTGTAAATGAAGAGTGAATTCAGAGTATCACTGTATCTGTTCAGAGGAACACTGTAGCCACAGACACACTGATAAGTTTCAGGAGTGACAACCGCATTAGGAGAGAATCCACTTAGATTCAGAGATGGGCATAAATACATGTGTGTTTCAGACATCTATCGATGCGATACCTTGGGTAATTGGGTTTAACATGTCGTCTGTGCACAAAAGGCCAAATAGAAGCCATTTCTATTCTTATTTCTGACCAGGTTACACTGCAGCCTGTTACTTGTGGTGAACATTACTAAATAAATGTTGGTTGTTACGATACCAAAATTATAGATACATGTGAAATTTCACTATTCTCACAGCAAAAAGTATTATATTCTCATGCTGCAAGAGTAGATACTAAAGGTTAACACTACATTTACAGTGACAGTCGTGGCCTAATGGTTAGAGAGTCAGACTGGTAAACTGGCACCTAACCCCCAACCTATAGGATGTGTTCCACTCCACTTTTTAGACATGCACTTACGAACTTCCCTAAGCACTTCCTCTCAGGGGAACCCTGCCGCCATTTTGAAGCGTGTTCCACTTCGTGAAGTGGACGAGGGAAGTTTATATGGATGGACAGACCCTCACTCCCTCGATTTTAAATGAGGGATGTACACTTCATATGTACAGTTCAGGCAGATCCATATACCACAATGCAACACAAAAACACAACCCAAACACACTTATATACATAAAGAATGCTAGCCTAGAAATCTAGATGCACCCTAGAAGCAGCAAATCTAATCTGCCCGCAAGTGTTGTCTAGGAACTCTCAATACCCTTCTGAGCTGTATTCCCCTCACTCTGGTCAGGCCAATCACATCGTGTATAGGGTCGGTGGGCGGGGCCATAATGACGACGGCCGAGTTGCGTTTGCGTGCTTCTAGTAAACACAGAAACTGGCGAACGGCGGCGGTCTTTCGAATCAGCTTTGACCGCGACTCTGGAAGACTTGGAGTTAAGCTTTTCTCTGAGAAAAGAACAAAGAACGGCACTGAAGTCATTCTTAAAAAGGGAAGATGTGTTCGGAGTTTAGCCGACCAGATACGGCAAATGTTTAATCTGTCAACGAGCTCTGTTTCACCTTCGTTGCTCTGGTTGGTTGTAGCGCTATCCTATCGGGTGCAGAGGGAGTTTGAAAGACAACCGTTTATCCGCCCCTCGGATTGAGCCGTCAATGGTGAGTTTCCAGACCAAACATCTTGATGTGGTTCTGGCTTGTCAGGCTAATAGAATGCTGCAATAAATAAATACATTTCATAAGGGGAAAAAAAAATCCATAGTGGATTCCTAGTGATTAAGGGCTTAGGACATTCCTGTTCAGTCCATTGCAAAGGTTTCACCAATAGTGTGCACTCATGCAACGTGAGCAATGATGCACATCCGAGTGAACGAGATGGAGGGAAGTCAGCGAGTGAAGGGCATAATTTCAACGAAATGGAACGCACCATTAGCCCCAGAGCAAAAAGGCTCTTGGTGTGTGTCCACGGTTTGCAGTGTGTTCACAACTCACTACTCCTAATGTGTGTGCACTGAATGGATGGGTTAAATGCAGCGGTCAAATTCATATTTCACATTGACATCATGTTTTAACGGTTCTGAAACACTATAATTATGTTAGCTGTATCAAACTTTAATTATATAGCATATATGACTTACATTTCCTGCGCCCATTATCTTCTTGAGGTTTTTTTTGCACCAAATCTGTAACAAAACCCATTTGAAGAAAGCATAATGGTGAATCACGTTATGAATAGGCAACAACAAAGGACACTTGTGCATTTGGAGATTGCAACATTCTAAAACAACATTCAGAGGCAATAAATACGGCATTAAGGCAAGTTGAAAATGGCATTCAATGTGTTTGTTGTGTAATAAAGTCAGCCATTCGTCATTAGAGCACCACCCTCAGGCTAAATTATTGCAAGGACATTAGAATTCTACCTAAAGTGTGTCTGATGTGTTCAGTGGTATATAAAGCTTACAGGCTTATTGTAAACTATAAACCTTGGTTGTTTTTAAATGTGGTATATAAATAAACATTGTTTTGTATTAAATAGCGCTAAGAGACAGAATCTGCTGGAGAAAGAGACATAACATCATGGGGCGTCTCTGTACCCAATCACCTCCAAGTAGTAAAAAAAAAGGAGCCAGTGGACATTGGCCACTGAGATTTGCATACCGAGCCATATGGTGTAAATAGGACTGGCATTACTGATTTCATTCATACTTCTGGGCTATCGCAGGGGGACTTAATGTCTCTGTTCCCTGCTTACATTAGTAACCTAGATATTCCCATTCAGTCAGTCACGTTCAATGTTACATCGGACTGACGTCATGGGGTCACTATGGAAAGCATCATAGCCACTGAATTGTGTAACGAGTGTTGGAGATGCAGATACTGAAAAGCCGCAATAGCCCTTTTGGCAACTTCTCCCACAAATGTTGTAACCTACCCAGCTCCCCAAGTAAGCCAGGGAAAAGTCCTCCATACTGAAGGAGATAGAAGGGACAGGGTCTTACTCTGAGGACGGTCAAAACTGCTGTTCCCATTCCTATGAATTTTCAGCCATTACCAAAACACGAGGAGGGGAACGCTATGGACACCACAGCCTGCCTGAAGGGAGGTAACGTGTGAAGGCTACACATATGGACTGACCCGTGGGGTAGGGCAGTACAGCATATGGAGGATCTCTGGAGTCAAATGGACCCTGTCCCAAATTGCACCCTAAACCCTCATGGTCTTTCTCTGAGTCTGCACTTTCACGATGTAATGCCGCTTTGACTGCCGGGAAGAAGTCCTCTGCATAACCTGCACCAGTGCGGGCTCAGCAGAAGTGCGCATCGAGGGCGCATATCGACCTCAAAGGGCCCGCTCGCGAGCACCCTTCCGAGACCTTAAATGACAAATGGTACACCCTGTGGTCTCATGGACTTAACGGACACACGCACACAACGCCATTGTAAGTCCACAAGACCGAAAGTGCACATGAAGTGTGCCATTTGGGACAGGACCTAGGTCTAGCCAGGGAGGAACTGCTACCAGCAAAGAGACAGGACAGAGCAGAGCCACCCCGGGAAAGGCGGGCCTGGCGTCTGACTCCTCTGTAGTGTCCGACTGCCGAATGATGCTGGAGGAACTTAAACAAGCGGGGAAATCACCTGAAGACCTAGCATGATCCGCAAGCGAGACACTTTTCCCGCACATTGCAAAAGGCATGCCAGCCAGTGGTGGAGGCATCTGTGGTGAAAACAGCATGCCTGGATACTTATTCTAGGGACACTCCAGCCTATAGAAAGCAAAGTCTGACCAACGGCTAAATGTTTGCCGACATTTAGCACAGGGGAGAGCTTGCTCTTTTCCCAGTTGACCCGAATCCTCAGAAGTCTGAAGTGCCTGAGGTAGCTGTGTAATCTCGGGACTGGGCCAGAATGAGCCAGTCATTGAGATAGTTGAGGATGTGAATGTCCACCTCCCTGAACGGGACAAGAGCAGCTTCTACAACTTTGGTAAAGATACAGGGAGACAGGGACAGTCCAAAGGGGAGGACCTTGTACTGGTATTCCAAAGCTAAGTGTCGAGGTAAAATCAAGACATGGAGGTACGCACGTGAGGATGCGTTTCTGCGTGAGCATATTGAATGGGATCTTGTGAAGGGGCTGATTCAAGACACACAGATCCAAAATTGACTGTAACCCCCCGCTCTTCTTGGGTATAAAGTATGGACTGTAAAATCCTGATTTCATGTCAGCAAGAGGGACAGGAGCTATTGCGTCCATCGCCAAAAGGACAGTTATCTCGGCCCTTAGGACATGAGAGTCCTTCCCTATCGTGGAGGTTAACAGGACAGAATTGATTCTGATTTTCTAAATGAGCCAACAGCAAAGGCAGGCAAGTGCTAGCCAGGCTCCCAAGCTCCGTATGAGGGAAAATCTGAATGAATTGAGTAATGCCGACCCTATTTCTACCCGTATGTCTGGGTGGGTATGGCTCGGCATGCAAATCTTTCTTGCCAATGTTCATTGGCTCATTTTGTACCACTTGGAGGTGATTCGGCTCCCAGATGAGACCACATGTCTTAAGGTCGGACGTGGCTGACTGAATGGGAAAGATCAGATTTGACCCCGGACGTCGAATTCCTGGCAGAAGATATAAGTCTTCTCTCAGCCTGAGAGTTTGACTGAGACAGCCAAGGAAGAGCACAAGCAGGAGATGAAGTGATGATAATAAAAGAGCAGTTTATTGGCTTATCTTAGTTGTTTTTGTTCAAAGTCTAAGATTTCATCTCAATGTTTCGATGCTCAATGCTCAGAATTCGTCTAGAAGTTATACTTTGTCCGACCAGTACAATACCTATGTTTTATTATACCAAGGGAAACAATGGAAAATTAATCCTTCACAACATCGTTCTGTGACATTAAAACATTGAAATGGAGATATTCTCTAATCTTTTACTCGTGAACCAACATCTCTTCAAACTACACAATCATAAGATTAAACAGCAATAGCAACCATTGCAAGAGCAATAAAAAAATATATAAATACATAAAGTGGCATAGTAAAATTATTCAATGATAAAAATAATAAATTATGTAAATCAAATTATAATATGAATAAATTATAAATTAAATGACTACCATATAAATTAATGATTATTAAATCAAATATAAAAACAAAGAAAACTGTCCTTACCTGCAGGTTAAAGATGTTAGGAGTAATATGTCTAATATGTCCAGGAAAAATCACTCTTAGACTTGTTGTAAAAGTTTTCTCGAACCACCAAAGAATGGTTTCGTTTTACTCAAAAAGGTTTCAGAATAACACAAAGACAATAATTTAAAAAAAGGAAAAAATAACAGAATTTAAGACTTCACCCAAGCTCGGCCGAAAAACCGTAATCAAAGCTTTTTATACTTGCACATCTTATGGGGTGTGGCCTTAAGAAGCTCGGGCTCTCATTTTAATGCAGCAATTCCTTTTAAGGTAAGCTACTGTCCTTGGACTATATCAATTAGATTTTCCCAAGGTCATTACAAGTCTGTAAAAAACACATATACATCTCTCTCATCTTTCTTTGCAGCGGAAACTTGAAGGCTTAAAAGCCTGTTAAAACTACACTCATTTCATATAGCTTTTCATTCAACACACCACACATATAGAAAATGTTGTTTTTTATTATTAACTTTATTTTTTAAACTTTTTTTTAAACAAAATAGTAATCACAAGCATGTTTTGCCTATAACTACCATGTTAAATTCTGGTAAAGTTTCAAAAATAACTTTTGGTAAAACTTTAGTTTTGGGATCCAATGCACTTTTAACTGGGAAGGACTGTTGGACTATTAAATGCCTTTAGCATGCATATTAGTAGGATATTGGCAATATTTAATCTTTAAATATAAGTGAGTATGAATGTATAATCTTTACTTTTATACTTTTAAGTTAGGAATGTAGAATAAGGCATTAATATGAGCTTAAATATTAACTTAAAAGTATAAAAGTAAAGATTATACATCCATACTTATATTAAAGATGAAAAATTGCTAAACGTGGTGTATGATAAAGCAAAAAATATGATTATTATGATTATTCATTAATGGTAATTTCTATGATCCTTTCAAACATAATCCATTTATGCTTTTTGTCTGTCTGTGTTTTTTGATATCATATACTCATGTTATATTCAGACCAGATATTTAGTTCACTTCTACTGTGTAAATGTACAGTGTGGCTACTAGCTAGACACGCAGTCTTATTTCCGTTTTCTGCTCATTGTGGTAACCTGTCTAATATGTGTGCTATCTTGTTTGTTAAGTTTCACACGAGATGTTAATCTTACCTAGAATTAAGGTACAGCTGTATTTGCACGAGATCAGATGAACTGATTTTAACTTGACCACAGAGTTTTAAGAATGGCATGTCATGGGCGAGACGCTGCAAAAGTGGCGAGCACAACGGTTATACACGTCTGTCAAGCATTCATTTTATTCTTTACTTGTCAATAAAAATTGTAGTCATCTTTCTAATAGGATCATAGTTTATGCTTAGTTTACAATGTAGCAGTGTGACCATTGTTAAATCAAGAAACAGTTTGAGTCATTTAGAGCAAACACAACCTGCTCTCCACATGGATAATAATGTGAATAGTTTGTTTTAAAAAAAGACAGTACAGCACGTTTCAGCCGGTCACCATCATGCAAACATTAAAACTCAAACATATGGGGCCCTATCATACACCCGGCGCAATGCAAGTGTTTTTGCTAGTTTCAGCCTGACACACTTATCATTTCATGCCACGTTGTTTAAATAGCAAATGCACCCGTCGCCATTTGTGTGCTGGTCTGAAAACCACATGTGTCAGGTGCATTGCTATTCAAAGTTAGCCTAGAAATCTAGACGCACCCTAGCGAAAGCAAATCTAATCTGCCGCAAGTGTCGTCTAGCATCTCTCAATAACCTTCTGAGCTGTAATCGCCAAACTGTGGTCGGGCCAATCACATCGTGTATAGAGTCGGTGGGCGGGGCCATAATGACGACGGCCGAGTTGCGTTTGCGTGCTTAGTAAACACAGAAACTGGCGAACGACGGTCTTTCGAATCAGCTTTGACTGCGATTCTAGAAGACTTGGAGTTAAGCTTTTCTCTGAGAAAAGAACAAAGAACGGCACTGAAGTCATTCTTAAAAAGGGAAGATGTGTTCAGAGTTTTGCAAACGGATACGGTGAAAGATTAATCTGTCAACGAGCTCTGCTTCACCATTGTTGCTCCGGTTGGTGTAGCGCTATCCTATCGCGAGCAGAGGGAGTTTGAAAGACAACCGTTTATCCGCCCCTCGGATTGAGCTGTCAATGGTGAGTTTCCAGACCAAACATCTTGATGTGGGTCTGGCTTGTCAGGCTAAAAGTAGCAAAAGTATTCATATCATCAAAGTAGTCCATTTGTGACATCAGTCAGTTAATTAGAATCTCCTGAAGCGTAATGAATCAGTGAATCGATCAATGATTCAGATCGCGTGTCAAACTGCCAAACTGCTGAAATCACGTGACATTGGCGATCCGAATCATTGATCGATTCACTGATTCATAACCTTTTGAATCTTTATTTGAGGACTGAATACAAACGCAGAAGAGAAGACAATGCTGAATAAAGTCGTAGTTTTTGTTATTTTTGGACCCAAATGTATTTTCGATGCTTCAAGAGATTCTGATTAACTAACTGATGTCACATATGGACTACTGTGATGATGTTTTTATTCCCTTTGATGGACATGGACAGTATAATGTGCATTCACTTGCATACGCTCTCGGACTAAATATAAAATATCTCAAACTGTGTGTGAAGATGAACGGAGGTCTTACGGGTGTGGAATGACATTAGGGGGAGTCATTAATGACATCAATTTCATTTTTGGGTGAACTAACCCTTTAAGACAATCATAGAGTATAATCTATGAAAATTGAAAACTTTTGTCTCGCTGCCTTATCAGGCAATGACTTGTAAGGGAACATTTGCGCACAAAGGCCCCACACAATACTGATTTCGGACAGACTTCTGAGGCAGTGTCACAGTTTAATGATCTACAGCAATATAGTGAGAGCTTTGGTGGTAACTGAGTGAATATTTAATTACATTTACACACAAGCTGACCAGAAAACGCAACTTTCAGACGCCATCTTTCTTTTCTAGATCAACTATCACAGAATGGACTGCACAGGATTGTGGGACATCAGAGGCAGTGAAGGATACATTTATGATGCCTTCAGAAAACACGCTGATGAAGGTCTCTCATGCAGGAGACAGGAAGTGAAGCTAACATTCGATTCGGATGTGGCTTAATGCCTACCTTGAAATGTCTCCTCCGAAGGCAGCATTTTCCAGGTTTCGGACCCAGCCCATGCAACACAGCTCTTCTTCTTTGGTGTTTTATAGCAGTTTCTTATATACATGATATAAAGATGTGCTGTCTTATAGTCCTGTGGGATTTTTTCCTATGTAGTTTACAATGTCCAGGACATTGGAAGCTCATAAAGATTATATAAATTATATTTGCCTTACTACAGATACATAATGCTGGTGCTACTTGATCTCAGTGCTGCATTCGACACTGTCAATCACAACATACTTCTGGACAAGCTGGAAAACTTGGTGGGGATTTCTGGGATTTTCCTTAAATGGTTCAGGTCATACATAGAAGTGTGAGTGGACATCCATGACAAAGAAGAAGTGGAGAGTGTGTCTAGGGCCCAGGTTGATGTTTTAAGATGCTGTACGGGGTGGGAGAGACTGAAAAAGCGATGCATCAAGATTCTTCAACAATTCTGGATAGATTGTGGACCGGAGCTGCAGCACTTCACTGCCTTCTGGTAAGCGCTTCCGTAGCCTGATGGCCAAAACTGAGAGACTCAGGAGGAGTTTCTTCCCACAGGCCATCAGACTCCTGAACGCTGTCACTTAACAACATGTGACTTCACCTCACTCAGTATTAACAAACTCACATACTGATTGAATCGTTCCCTATCCCCTATATAGTGCACTATGTGCCCTTAACCATGTAGAAAACAGTAAATGAGTGAACAAGTGACTGATTTCAGACGCAGCTTCAGCGTTTATTTATAATGTAGGGGGCGGGGCTTCAGATTCTAGAGAGCATTTGATTGGACAGAAAATCTGATGAGAAGCTGAATTGCAGAGTATTGTCATCAAAATCTATGATACATATTGGTGTAAGTGAGAAACTGTAAGTTATGAATGCTTCTTAATATGAATTTTGTCATTGTTTTGGAGGACACTTTGTCTGGCTATCACCAGACCGAGCTCAGTTTAAGATTGAACATTGGTCTGGGGAGTCTGCTCTGTGTATTCTACAGCACAAGAGGCGTGATCAACGAGCATTATTCAAATGACTCTTTACACAATTGGATAGTCCTTCAACCAATCCGACCACAAGAGGAGTGATCAACAGGCAATGAGCCATTGCTTCTCTATCTGTCATCGTGTTAAACCCACCAATGGTGGATAAGCCCGTCTGTGATTGGTTCCCTCAAAAGTGTAACAGAAGCAGAAGAAAAGAATGTACATGTTTCCAGACTGAGCTGCCGGGCGACATCAAATCTCCGGCAGATCAGGCTGGGTTTACCCAGTCTAGAGGACACTAGCTTATAAATAACAATTAGGTTAACGTATCAATTCTAAAAATCAAAATTTCATGGTGACTTTAAGGGATTAAACAGACAGAACAAACCACAACATATTTCAAAAGAGACCTGTGCATTGGTGTGAATGCCGCTTATCGGATCTCCCGCTGTCTATGACGCCATCATAATAATTAAACAAAGCTAAAGATGAGAAAGAGACAAAACTTCCACAGCATACTCTTACAGACTGAAAGCACTCTTTGTTTATTGCTTGCAATTAATTTTTTTTATTCCTCTTTATTAATTACTAATAGCTTTTTTGTGTTAAAGCTGTATTGGTTTATATATTTAAATTTCTTAACATACATTTGTTTTAATTGAATTACTGAAGTACTTACTCAAATAAAAGAAAAAAAGATTTTAACATGTATTAATAAGATTAATAAGGGTAAACCATACTTAAAAACTAGATTAAGAATAGTTTTGAAATCGGATTGGGACTCCCAGTATCATTGGATCAGATTGTGATGTGCCTAAAGATTCCCATCCCTATTAATCCCAAAATCCCAAAATGATTATCCCCACTATAAACCCCCAAATCATTACAAACTCAAATTCCCCTCCACCTCTGATGTTGTTTAGCACCGTCTGATGTGTTTTTACAATTACAAGACAGGATCAATCTCAGACAGACAGGATGGTCAGGCGAGGGGTAAACAAAACCAACAGGGAAATCCCAACAGGGGATCGGAAACAGGCAGGCGTTCACTGGAACAAAACAGTCCAGAGAGGCGAACGGTAACCCCTCCAAACTCCAGCACCAGTAACAGTCCAGATGGTCAGCAGCAGAAGAACTGTCCGAGATCAATGGACTCTGGAGCGCAACTTTTAAACACAGAGCAAACTGGGCAGAGAAAAAAACATGTGAGATAAAAAAGCATCGATAGATCACAGAAATCAAGCAATAAGGAGAGACAGATGAGCGCAAACAAGCAGATCATTAAAAACACAAACAGATGTATGAACTCAAAAACAAAGAAAGAAGAACTCAGAAGGAAACCTGAATCTGGACAGCTGGTAATCGGTTCCTCTTCGCTCTGTGTTACCGTTCGAACGAACCAGCAACCGCAATCTAAGAGCAGCAAACAAACAATCATTGTTTTTGAATTGCACAATAAAATTGCCGCTGATGATAAACATTTAAGATGATGCTTTATCAAAAAAAAGCATAAACGTAAAATGTAAGTTCTTTTTTTGCTCCATCAGATGATGCTACAGGTCACGGGCTCTACCGTCAGTCCGTTTATCAGTTTATTACAGTTTTTACGGTCTCCATGCATCAAGAACATATCTTCTGTTTTCCCATATTTTTGATAAAGATTTAAGTATAATTTCACTTTCTAATACTCACTGTAAAAAAATTGAAATTTTTTTTAGTTGGTTAAATTGAATTTCTGTGAATTAAATTCCATCAATTCACAGCAATTCAATTTGGCCAACTGAAAATTTTTGATGTGATAAGTCACTAGAACATTTTCAATTGGAGACATTAATTATTTTTTTTACAGTGCTGAGCTAGCCTAGAAATCTAGATGCACCCTAGCGGCAGCAAACCTAATCTGTCCGCGAATGTCGTCTAGCAACTCTCAATACCCTTCTGAGCTGTAATCGCCAAACTCTGGTCAGGCCAATCACATCGTGTATAGACTCGGTGGGCGGGGCTTAACATAATGACGGCCGAGTTGCGTTTGCGTGCTTCTCGTAAACACAGAAACTGGCGAACGGCGGTCTTTCGAATCAGCTTTGACCGCGACTCTGGAAGACTTGGAGTTAAGCTTTTCTCTGAGAAAAGAACAAAGAACGGCACTGAAGTCATTCTTAAAAAGGGAAGATGTGTTCGGAGTTTTGCTGACCGGATACGGCGAATGTTTAATCTATCAACGAGCTCTGCTTCACCTTCGTTGCTCTGGTTGGTTGTAGCGCTATCCTATCGGGTGCAGAGGGAGTTTGAAAGACAACCGTTTATCCCGCCCCTCGGATTGAGCTGTCAATGGTGAGTTTCCAGACCAAACATCTTGATGTGGGTCTGGCTTGTCAGGCTAGTGTTGAGCAATTGCAGAGCCATTGTTTTATTAAGCAAATGTATTTGCTTATTATTTTGTTTTTTTGGATTTTTGTTTTTGCTTATACTGAGATTATGAAATTATGATTATTCCCTTATGCTCTGTCATCATATGCATCAATCAAAATGTGAATCAATACAATAACTCTTACTTTTAAGCATCTCCAATTCTTGGCTGTTGCGGCGCACCGGAGTCCTTGTTTCAGCCCTCTTCCCCAGTTCCTTCGCTCTTTTGTCCAGTTCCACCTCTCTTTTATCCAGTTCCACCGCTCTTCTATCCATTTCTCCCTCTAGCTCACTTGACTGTATGTTGTGACGATAAGATTGTATTGTTACAACCTTTCTTTTTTAACTTGGCTTAATTCTCATTGATTATTTAGCATTTGTATAAATTTTTAGGGCTATCCACTGTAAATGAAGAGTGAGTTCAGAGTATCACTGTATCTGTTCAGAGGAACACTGTAACCACAGACACACTGATAAGTTTCAGGAGTGACAACCGCATTAGGAGAGAATCCCCTTCGATTCAGAGATGGGCATAAATACATGAGTGTTTCAGACATCTATCGATGCGATACCTTAGCATAAAAAAAGGGTTTAAGATGTTGTCTGTGCACAAAAGCCCAAACAGTAGCCATTTCTATACTTATCTCTATCCAAGTTACACTTCAGGCACTGTAATGTCATAGTGCTGCTGCACTCATGGTATGGCAGCAAAGTTCCCTGATTATTACGCAGGAATGAGAAGATAGTTCCGGACCATATAGGTCTAGATTTAGGTCTAGATTAGATCATGTCGGTCTTAGTACATGATGTAACTACAGAAGAGTCAAGGTTTAAATGACTCAGAACTCTTTGGTCATTTTTATTTTATCTAAAAAAGCTTCCGCCAGACCCAGAGATCAGCTGAATGGATTTGAAAACGGTGAAACTCAACTGTTTTACTCTAGGGGAGTTTGAAATTGAGCCAATTTTTTTTTTAAAGTGGAGCGTATCTTTAATCATGCGGTTTACCCTTTTGTTACTATGGTTAATACTTCCATAATATTTTCCCCCTACTATGGTAGTGAATGGTTGTTATAGCTGCTTAGTTACAATCATTCTTCAAAATATCTTATTTTGTGTTCAGGAGAAGAAAGAAACTCATACAGGTTTGGAACAACATGGGGGTGAGTTATGACAGAATTTTTGGGTGAACTATCCCTTTAATTCTAAGCAGTATGTGTGGAGAAAAATACAAAGACTGTCCAATACAGTTCCAACAGTGAAGCATGGTGGTGGCAGCATAATGCTGTGGGGGAGTTTTTCAGCTGCAGGGACAGGACGACTGGTTGCAATCGAGGGAAAAATGAATTTGGCAAAGTACAGGGATATCCTGGATGAAAACCTTCTCCAGAGTGCTCACGAGCTCAGAATGGGATGAAGGTTCACCTTCCAACAAGACAATGACCCTAAACATACAGCTAAAATTACAAAGGAGTGGCTTCACAACAACTCTGGGACTGTTCTTGAATGGCCCAGCCAGAGCCCTGACTTAAACCCAATTGAGCATCTCTGGAGAGACCTGAAAATGGCTGTCCACCAACGTTTACCATCCAACCTGACAGAACTGGAGAGGATCTGCAAGGAGGAATGGCAGAGGATCCCCAAATAAAAACTTGTTGCATCTTTCCCAAAAAGACTCATGGCTGTATTAGATCAAAAGGGTGCTTCTACTAAATACTGAGCATAGGGTCTGAATACCATTTGATATTTCAATTTTTCTTTTTTAATTAATCTGCAAAAATGTCAACATTTCAGTGTTTTTCTGTAAATATGGGGTGCAATGTACTCTGCACCCCAGTACTCTGGGTCTTTTGCCCTTTTCAGCAGTAAGTCATCTCACCTGCATCTAGATAGTAACTAAATCTGGCAACAACCTCCCCAAATTAGCATCACTATGGAATCACAGCTTCACATTCTGCCAGATGTTCAAATTTCTATCAAATGTCTATTCCTCACATGGCATGTTTTAACTGTTCTGAAACATTCCAGTTATTTTGTGAAAGTGTTTTGCCTTTCACTGAGTCAGTTTTTAAAATAATTTGTCAGTGATGATCTCTGACATTTTTACACAGATAGAGCATCTGCTAAATGAACAAATATAAATTTAAAGTACCAAATTGAAAAAGTACAATTAATAAGCAATCAAAATAACAATTGCATTTTAAGCTCCAAATGTTAGCTGTGTCAAACATTTAAATTAAAAATACATGACTTACACTTGCTCCTCCCATTTTTTTTCTGGGTGTTGGGCCAAATCTGTAACAAATTATATATATTACTGTTTGTGTACAGCTTCCCTGTCAAACAAATATATTGAATAAAAGAATAAAAATATCAGGTCAGGAGATGGGAATTCCTCAGGGGCATACGTATATAAAATAAGTGTATTAATTAGCCTAGCCAGACAGAGAAAGAGAAAACATATGCCTGACCGGGAGGGCTCTCGCAACATCCAAAGGGAGATAAAGACTCACAGCAACCATACGGGTAAGCCTCATCTAGCCTTCCTTTTTAACTGATGAGGGTTTAGTGGGCTTTTTGATGTCTGGCACACAGACAGGAAGGCAGCAGACCCTCCCAACTCCTAGTGTTTTTCTTGGCTTGTGTGCAGGTGAATGGTGATGAACAAAAGACTAGTGTCTCGGCTTTACAGATAATTAACCAAAAGATAAATACAGATCAGACATATACATTATGACCATCGACAGGTGAAGTGAAAAACACTGATTATCTCTTCATCACGGCACCTGTTAGTGGCTGGGAGAAATTAGGAGCAAGTGAACATTTTGTCCTCGAAGTTGATGTGTTAGAACAGGACAAATGGGCAAGTGTAAGGACCGTTGACAGGGTCATGGGCGGCCAAGGCTTATTGATGCACGTGGGGAGCGAAGGCTGGCCCGTGTCTGATCAAACAGACGAGCTACTGTAGCTCAGATTGCTCCAGAAGTTAATGCTGGTTCTGATAGAAAGGTGTCAGAATACACAGAGCATCTCAGTTTGTTGTGTATGGGGCTACATAGCCACAGACCAGTCAGGGTGCCAATGCTGACCCCTGACCCCGCCGAAAGCAGCAACAGTGGCACGTGAGCATCAGAACTGGACCACAGAGTAAAGGAAGAAGGTGGCCTGGTCTAATGATTCACGTTTTCTTTTACATCAATTGGATGGCCGGGTGTGTGTGTGTGCGTCGTTTACCTGGGGAACACATGGCCCCAGGATGCATTATGGGAAGAAGGCAACTCGGACCCATAGCCTATAGAAAATGTTTTTCTTTATATATATATATATATATATATATAAACCATAATGAGAAGCATGGTTTTACTTTTAACTACCATGCTATGCAACTTTATTTTGCTATTAATCAGGCATGTGCATGCACAGATAATATAGATTAATATATGATTAGAATATGTCAAGTTGTGATGCTCGCCTTCGCTCCGCAGCTCCTCTTAACTCCTATCCCAGTGGTGTTTTTTCTGGCTTGTGTGCAGGTGATTGCTGATGAACAAAAAGACCACAGAACTTCACCAGTTAATGACTTACATCATGTCATTCATTAACTGGGGGAGTTCTGTGGTGATATGCTTTATCTACAACCCCAAATCAGAAAAAGTTGGGACAGTTTGGAAAACGCAAATAAAAAAAGAAAGTAGTGATTTATAAATTTACTTTGACTTGTATTTCATTGCAGACAATATGAACACAAAATATTTCATGTTTTGTCTGGTCAACTTCATGTCATTTGTAAATATGCATCCTTTCCTGTCATTCAGACCTGCAACACATTTCAAAAAAAGTTGGGACAGGAGCAATTTAGGGCTAGTAATGAGGTAAAAGGGTTAAATAATGATGTGATTTGAAACAGGTGATGTCAACAGGTGATGGAAATTATGATTTGGTACAAAAGCAGCATCCAAGAAAGATCTAATCCTTTAGGAGCAAAGATGGGCCGAGGATCGCCAGTTTGCCAACAAATACGTGAGAAAATTATTGAAATGTTTAAAAACGATGTTCCTCAAAGAAAGATAGGAAGAGATTTGGATATTTCACATTCAACAGTGCATAACATAATTACAAGATTCAAGGAATCTGGAGGAATTTCAGTGCGTAAAGGACAAGGCTGCAAGCCTAAGCTGAACAACCGTGATCTCCGATCCCTCAGGCGGCACTGCATCAAGAATCGTCATTCATCTATAAGCGATATCACCACATGGGCTCTTTGGCAAACCTTTGTCAAGTACCACAATACGTAGTTACATCCACAAATGCCAGTTAAAACTGTACTGTGCCAAAAGGAAGCCTTATGTTAACAGTGTCCAGAAGCGCCGTCGACTTCTCTGGGCTCGGAGGCATCTAAGAAGGACCATCACAGAGTGGAAATGTGTACTGTGGTCAGATGAATCAGTATTTCAGGTATTTTTTGGGAGGAATGGACGCCGTGTGCTCCGGACCAAAGAAGAAAAGGATCATTCAGACTGTTACCAGCAAAAAGTCCAAAAGCCAGGGTCTGTCATGGTATGGGGTTGTGTCAGTGCCCTTGGCAAAGGTAACTTGCACTTCTGTGAAGGCACCATTAATGCTGAAAAGTACATAGAGATTTTGGAGCATAATATGCTGCCTTCAAGAAGATATCTTTTCCAGGGACGTCCATGCATATTTCAACAAGACAATGCAAAACCACATTCTGCACACATTACAAAGTCCTGGCTGCGGAGGAAGAGGGTACGGGTACTTGACTGGCCTGCCTGCAGTCCCGACCTGTCTCCAATAGAGAATGTGTGGCGCATTTTGAAGCGCAAAACCCACCTTAAGACATGTTTGCAGGAAGAATGGGATAAAATTACACTGAAACACTTCATCACTTGGTGTCTTCAGTCCCTAAACGTCTTTTAAGTGTTGTGAAAAGGAATGGCAACATTACAAAGTGGTAAATGCTTTACTGTCCCAACTTTTTCTGAAATGTGTTGCAGGTCTGAATGACAGGAAAGGATGCATATTTACAAATGACATGAAGTTGACCAGACAAAACATGAATTATTTTGTGTTCATATTGTCTGCAATGAAATTCAAGTCAAAGTAATTTTAGAAATCACTTCTTTTTTATTTTATTTGCACATTCCATACTGTCCCAACTTTTTCTGATTTGGGGTTGTATTTTATTTATGAATGTGTCTTTTCCCCTGCAATGTTGATTAATATGCAGATTAGGTTGTTTTGGTTAATTTAGAAGAAATGTACAGATGCGCACAGGGCGGTAAAAAACACCATCTAAATGTGGATTTTAGAAGTTCTTTCCATTAGAGTTAAAGATGACTAAAACAAAATATACCAAAATCCCCAAATTGACCACAATTGCTCTTGTGATAAACCGAGTAAATACTAAAGAAGACCATGGTTTCTGTGTGAACTGATTATTTTGTAGAAATCTGTTGAATATGAAACAATTGCGTGAGAGTGAGGGAATTCATATATATTCATAAGGAAGCAAAAGTTGTGTTAATATATTTAACATTTTGTTAAAAAAAAAAAAAAAAAATCTAATCAATAATTATGAGAAGTGTCCTTTTTTCCACTTGAGTCCCTGCCCCCAAAATCACACGCCTGGCTACATGAAACAACAAAGGACAATGGCATTTGTAGATTTTCTGTTCTGTAAAATGAATAAGCTCTGATCATTAGAGAAGTCTGTCAAGCAATTATTTACAGACAAAAATAACAAGCACATCACATTCCCCTTTATAAAGAAACAAACAGTGCTTATCCTCTTAACTGTGCTGTGAGTAAATATAAGTAAATGGTTCTTTAGAAAAAAATATTGATTAAACCAAGAAGAAACAAACGTCAGCATCAATTTTCATCTTCTGAAGTGAAAGTTAGGAACGCTGTTTTTGACTCACCGGGATTGCGAAAAGTTGCCTGGACCAATGGTTATCCTATGTTAACTATACGTTTGTGTGTGTGTTAAGTCAATGCAAACACTGAAGCAGAAGCACACCAGGCGAGGCGTTCACTGTTTTTAGCACTGGTTGAGATGGTCCAATCACAGATCTTTTGGGATGATGAGGGATGGAGTAGTCATCAGGAGTACCGGTGGGACGGGGCAGACAGATGCACTGGAAAAGTCCCCCTCCTCACAGTGCCTTCACAGCAGGTTGATTTGTCTGTATATGACTTGGAACTGATTTTTATGTGCCAGTTGTCACACACTGCTACATTGTACAGCTGAAAAAGTAAACTAGGCATGTTTAAAGAGGTCATAATCCTGAGTACCTATAGAGTAGAGTTGATCCTTCATATCTCAGAAGAGTCTTCAGTTTTAGGGTGCTTTCACACCTGCCTCATTTAGTTCGGTTGAATCGTACTAGAGTTCGTTTCCCTCTTTGGTGCGGTTCGTTTGGTCAGGTCTGAAAGCAGCAATCGCACTCGGGTGCGCACCGAAAGCGGACCAAACAAGCGTACTGAGACCTCCTTGAAGAGGTGGTCTCGATTTGCTTTCAAACGAACTCTGGAGCGGTTATTTTGTGGTGAGACGTGATCCGACCTCGAACAGAACCAACTGCAAAAGTACTGATCATTTTTGGACTGAACCAGCTGCCGTAGTTAGCTGTGCTGACATTGTGTGCATGACATTATTACCTGATAGATCGTTGGCAATATTTTCGGGAAGATGAGCATGTCAAGAATAATTAATGCACGCCTCCGCTTGACGTGATGAGTGATGCGCGCTCGCCGTCTGCAGTGCATTAGAGCGTTGTTTTCACGTCGCGTCCGCACTTCATTATAGAAATGTATTGTTTGCATACTGTGGTAAATACACACACAGTGTAGTAGATTATGGCCAGGGACAAAACCAGCCCGCGCAGTCGTCTCTCCATAGTGTCATAGTTTGCTTTGTTTTTCCTCTTCTGTTGGAATTTTCCCACATAAATTCTGACCAATCGACAAGCAGTTTAGGAAATACGCCATGGCCAATGAGGAGTAGAGTAAGCTCTGACGCCTCTCGCGGTTCAAACAAATAGTGCTCAGCAATAAACTCAAGCTCATCTTCACTAATATCGAAATCCTCTGACATTGTGTATTTTTTTTTTGACTCTAATTCGTGATCAGTGTTTAGTTTTGCTCTATCCTTCGTCAATACGGCGTGCATCAGGTCAGGAGTTTATCTTCCACCTTAAAAATGATGTTCAAGTTCAAGTTCAAGTCTGCTTTATTGTCAATTTCCACATGTACAGTACATACATAAAGAGAATCGAAATTGCGTTACTCTCAGACCCCGGTGCATACAGATAACATTCACATTAAAGGGGGGGTGAAATGCTGTTTCATGCATACTGATCTTTTTACACTGTTAAAGACTTGGGATCCCATACTAAACATAGACAAAGTTTCATGGACGTTTGATGGGAGTATTTCTTTGTCAAAAATACTACTTCCGGTTAGTCATAAGTTTCGGCAAGTTTTTTGAGATCATGCGTCCCCTTTGACGTTAGTGGGGGCGGAATTTCCTTGTATGGGCCGTACGGACAATTCTACCGGAAGAGCGTGAGAGAGAGAGGGAGAGAGCGAAAGCAACAGGCTACGCCCATCAAAGCGCTGGCTCGTAGGATGCTTGTAGGACAGGTGATGTGCACATAACAATGTCACCAAAAAAGTGCGTTTTTGGTTGCCAGACCAAGACAGTCCTGCACAGATTCCCCAAAACCCTGCGTTAAGGCAACAGTGGATGTAATTTGCTTTTCCGGATCAGCAACTGAGTTGCGCGAATGTTTATATCTGTTCGCTGCATTTCGGTGCCGACTGTTTCATAAACAAGGCCCAGCTCGACGCCGGATTTTCCCAATCGCCTAATGCTGAATGATGGAGCAGTCCCAACGTTAGAAGGGTGAGTGAGACTGCTTCAAATGTCTGTGTTTTTTTTAGTCCGCTTACTGTCTACACAAACCACGCGTAAACACACAAACACACGTGCACAACTGCACTTCCCACATGTACACCTTCAAAGACAAAAATACGACGATATAATTCAAGTATAAATATGTAAATAACACAAGCCGCTAAGCATATTATATAGTTAGTGTATAACTTGTACCACATACAGACGTCCTGCTCTAGTCGTTTTTGCTGCTGCTCCTGTTCAACTGCAGCCTCTGGGTCTGATTCCGGATCATAGATGTATGGCTGTATCTGATTAAAAGCCATATTTTTATTTTGAATAAAGTTTTTTTCCCGCTGTTAGGGATGACGCACTCGACTCAACACACAGCGCGCTGCTGCACACGTCATTATTTAGCTCCGCTCACACGACACGCCCCCACCCGCTCGGCTTTTTTCGGAAAGACTCGGAACAGCGCATCTTTCTTATATAATTATTTTAAAAATAAAGACTTTTCGGAGATATGCAGGATGCAATGCTACTCTATAGGTACTCAAGATTGACATGACACTGACTGAAACTGAGTGTTTCACCCCCCCCTTTAAAGCTTACAAAATAACTAGATCAAGTATAAAATATAAAATGTGTGTACAGCCGTCTGTCAGAATCTAGTTATTTTAGTTCATACTGTTTTAAATATGGATATTTTTCTTACATAAACATATGGCTTTGTTTCAGAACCCTTGTGAAAAAAAAGTGCACTTTAGTGTACTTTTATAAAGTGTACTTATTACACAGATAATATACTTATACTAAATACACTTAATTGTGCAATTAAATGCAATGTTTTCGGTGTACTTAACACACATTATATGTAATTGATTTCAAATTTATCACATATTAAGTTGAAATAAAATACAATAAGTTGCAATTAAGAGTGATTTTTTGGAACAACTTAACTGGTACTTAAATACAACTTTATATGTACTTTCATAATCGCTTCTAGTGTATTAAAATTGTAATTAAAGTGCACTGCTCAATGTACTGACAAGCAATTAATGTGAACTAAAACATACTTTAATGTCAGCTAAATATACACTTAAGTGTGAATTAAATGCAATGTTTTCGGTGTACTTAACACACATTATATGTAATTGATTTCAAATTTATCACATATTAAGTTGAAATAAAATACAATAAGTTGCAATTAAGAGTGATTTTTTGGAACAACTTAAGTGGTACTTAAATACAACTTTATATGTACTTTCATAATCACTTCTAGTGTATTAAAATTGTAATTAAAGTGCACTGCTCAATGTACTGACAAGCAATTAATGTGAACTAAAACATACTTTAATGTCAGCTAAATATACACTTAAGTGTGAATTAAATGCAATGTTTTCGGTGTACTTAACACACATTATATGTAATTGATTTCAAATTTATCACATATTAAGTTGAAATAAAATACAATAAGTTGCAATTAAGAGTGATTTTTTGGAACAACTTAAGTGGTACTTAAATACAACTTTATATGTACTTTCATAATCACTTCTAGTGTATTAAAATTGTAATTAAAGTGCACTGCTCAATGTACTGACAAGCAATTAATGTGAACTAAAACATACTTTAATGTCAGCTAAATATACACTTAAGTGTGAATTAAATGCAATGTTTTCGGTGTACTTAACACACATTATATGTAATTGATTTCAAATTTATCACATATTAAGTTGAAATAAAATACAATAAGTTGCAATTAAGAGTGATTTTTTGGAACAACTTAAGTGGTACTTTAATACAACTTTATATGTACTTTCATAATCACTTCTAGTGTATTAAAATTGTAATTAAAGTGCACTGCTCAATGTACTGACATCCATTCTACTGTCTTAAAAACAAGCAATTAATATGAACTAAAATATACCTTAACGTAATTTACATGTACACTCTAATATAATGAAATACATTCATAATTACATTTTTCAAATAATACAGCTGCAATTTCATATAATAAACACATCCAAATTTAAATCCTCTACATTTATTGACAAAACGATCTGTAAAACAAATATACAAAAAAAACTTTTTTTTGATGCCCAAGAAAAACCCAAAAAACTATTTACACAAACACAAATTCATTTAGAAAGAGTCTGGAGGACAATGAGGATTATATGCAATTATATGTAATTATATGCATTATTATATATCTCCCTCATTCAAAGGTACCTAAATCTACCCATCACAGAAAATTACC
This sequence comes from Pseudorasbora parva, assembly GCF_024679245.1. NCBI lineage: Eukaryota > Metazoa > Chordata > Actinopteri > Cypriniformes > Gobionidae > Pseudorasbora > Pseudorasbora parva. The sequence goes on from NC_090189.1 coordinate 5,263,057, forward strand.
TCACACAACAGATGAATAAATACAAACAAATGGAAAGAAAAGAATCGTTTTATGTACAACACTAAGATTCAAAACTTTGGGTAACGTTTAATTAGTTAACTACTTAATTTAACATGAACTTAGAATTAATAATAATATAAACATTTATTTATCTTAGTTAATGTTAATTTCAACATTTACTAATTAGGGGTGTAACGGCACATGTATTCATACCGAACCGGTTCGGTAAAGGACTTCCGGTACAGTGCACGTGTGTACCGAGCGGTACGAATGCAATCTTTAACAGTTAACAGACGGCTTGTTTAATGAGTGGAACACACTTCAATACAAGTTTTCATAAGAACATATGTATTCTGTCAATTTTATCATTAAATTCAAGTGATGCCATATTGATGCTCTTTAATGTGACATGACAGATCACTGTAAAGACACATCAGTTCAAGCAGCAACGCGGCACGAGTGAATGTGATCACCTTGTCATAGTCAAAGAATAAACATGAATTAACATCAGAAGGTATGTTAAGGATACATTACAACTTACTAAAATGTATCACATTGTGTAATCGTTCAGTGTTTCAACAGCAGAAAGACGTCGATAAAACACGAGAGAGATGAACTCTTTCACTAAATGTATGCATTATATTAGCCTATATATTCATCATATTCTACTTAACCTGAAAACCTGAAAAAAATCTAACCTATAATTAGATCCTTCAGATATGTCGCAGCCTCAGATTGGAATTTGCTCCAGACTGAGTCGAAGCTAAAAGATCTGGTGACATTTAGTCATTTTAAAATTTTACTACATCATTTTGAGAGTAAATTAATGGTGTGTAATTGTTTTTGACTGGTTGTATGTTTTATGTTTTTTATGTGACTTTTTATGTATAACTGTACATGCAAACACAGCTGGCTATCTTGGCCAGGACAGGACATTTTAATCTTGGTGAGTTTTTCTCCTGGTTAAATAAAGGTAATAATAATAATAATAATAATTAGTAGAGATATTTTTTATATTATATTTTTAATTCTTTAAGAAACCTTTAGATTAGGACAATTACAATTTGTTCAGTAAACCAATAAAAAAAAAGAAGCATTTTTATATTTAGTGTTCCTCCCCGAACTGTCAGCTTTGTCTACTGTTACACCTCTATTATTAATGCAATCTTAAATGTTAATTATTTAATGCATTGTTAATGCATGAACAATGACTATAAATTTAATTAACTAGCTTTGAACTATAATTTATTAAGCAAGGTCAACAACTATTAATAAACACTGTAAAAAATTAAATAAAAAAAAGAAATAAAAAGAAATCACTGTTAGATCATGTTGGCCAATACATTAAATAACGTTAACAAATTAGATCTTATTGTAAAGTGTTACTGAACTTATAAGCTCTTAAACCTTTACTAGCACCAAAATTAGGAGCAAAAGGTTTATTCTAAAATCTTATTCCAGCATTAGTGAATGAAAAAAAAAAAAAAAAAAAAAACTGAAGAACTCCAAAGGCACACAAAATTGTTTGTCACCAACTCTTTTCAAGTTGTTTGGAAAGTGCTGTTTATGCCAATGTCCGAGAAGCTCTCCATCAGTAGGAAACTGGTGCACCATCTCTCCACAGTAGATGTGAATGGACATGTTCCAAAGAGGCAGGAAAGCAAAAAAATATATACCTTGAGGAAAGAAAAAGAAAACGCAAAGAAAAAACTTGTTTATAAAACAGATCTATCCATTATTATAATTGGCTCAATTAAATTAAAACGATAGATGTACAGTTTATATTCACACAGCAGTATCTGTATGAAAAAAAGAAGAAAAAAAAGAAATAGCCATAAGAGGGATCATAAAAATGAGCATGTCTCTTTTTAATCTAGTACTGCCCTGATGAAGCAGTTTATTCTGCATGGTGTGTTTAAGCTTTTGACCACAACTGCATCCCCTATGTGATGAATTACCTCAGTCGTCAGGGTAGAATGATTGGAGGTTCCTTCACGTATCCCACTGAGCACATCATCTTCACTGACACTGGACTTTAAAAATAGAGAACATTTTAATAATGGTTTTTATTCCTACTTTACAGGGAATTAAACATAACTTAAATATAGATAAATAACCCAAGACCAATGTAAATTGAGAAAAGTATTCTTGCATTTTTCCTCATCTTGCCTTGCAAGTTTCAGCTTACCTCGCCCATCTCCATGAAGGATGTTCCTGTATTTACCACGCCTGGCACAGCAATGCTGCGGAGCCCTCCTTTCCTTTGGGTGTGTGGCCTGTAAAATATATAATGATTAGGGGATCTGTAAATGCACAAGTGGGAATGCATTACTTACAAATGGACAAGATGCAAAGCATTTAAAATCTAAAGACTTGATAGTTATGTTTTAGCTTGTGTGATCAGTGTCATGGCTGGGCATAAATTCATAATTAACATTAACTTGACCTCATCAAGATGGCTCCGTGATTCCACACAGCTTGCACTGGATCTCCAATAACACATCTGTATTGATCCTACAAAATAAAAAATAAAATAAGCACAAAATATTAAAAACACAAATAGTACTTTAACATCTTACTCTCCAAATGCAAAAAGAAAAGAACATATTAAAATCATTATTTCATTACTGGATGTTGTTATACGTTAAGTTAATATATGGAATAAATGTATATAACGTTAAATGTCTTCTGTCCATTTAAAAAGTAGGAGATCGATTAAAATATTGTATTTACAGCAGGCAAATTCATTGAACATGCCCACACCGGCGATCACATTCCGATTTAAGAAATTATTATAATGCAATCTTAGATACATGAATATGAATAATACAATCTTAGATACATAGGAAACATGATTAATGTTAATTCACCTCCCGAGTCCATATTGCGTCTATCCTATCTGCGATTAAACTAAATAACTACTACACCGTAATAGAGAGCTACCATGTTACGGTGAAAATGTAAAATCAAGAGAGCTTATATCAAGATATACTTACTTGACTCGTTATTTGTAGCATATAACGTCTCATTTCATCTGTAATGATCCAAACGGTTCGCTCCTCTGTTGACTGTTCTCCTCACGCATCGAGATGACGCAATCATGGCTGACCGCGCATTTTTCAAAATTATGACGTAGTATTTTTGGCGCATGCGCATTGAAATATTAAGTATAAATATAAAATAAGATATTTCGTGCATTAAATGTTGATTATAAATCACTTATTAATTATCCATTTCTGTTCAGGTTGTTCTAACACACTGTGTAGTTGGACTGTGTTTCAGAGAACTTGACTCATTCACCTAACTAAAAGTCAATCATGTTTAGAGTCTGATTAAAATTAAATGTAGCCTATTTTAACTGAATTTTAATGCAAATTAATTTGGTTTAGATTTGTTCAACTTTTTCTTGCAATTAATGCAATTAAATGTGTGTTTAATCGCCATACAACAACATAATATTTAAAGTAGGTTATTCTGTACACAGATGTAAAGTAGCCTACAGTACATTAGACAACTCCTCTCATAAAGATTGACAATGTCAAATTATGTAGAAAACTGACACTTGTAGTTGAGTTCATAGGAGCTAGTTATAACATTTCAACAGTATGTTGTACTGGAGTGTAAGCGAGTGAAATTTTGAAGAAAAATACATTAGCCAATGTAAATTTGGACAACTAATTTTTTTTAAAAAATCATTTATTTTCCATGTGCTTTGTCATTAGTAAAATAAGTGCACTTTATGAAACAAACTCATAATTAAAATGGTTTAAGTAAATTTAGGTGTAGACATTATTACAAGGTGCATTTTTAAAAAAGTGCACTTAAGTCTGTTTATAAATATTGTCATACAAGCGTACTTTCTTTAAGTGAAAATTAATTATATATTATTACAAAGCGCACTTATTAAAAGTGCACTAAAGTGTGTTTATAAATATTGTCATGAAAGTGTACTTTTTTTAAAGTACAAATTAATTATATATTATTACAAAGCGCACTTATTATAAGTGTACTAAAGTGTGTTTATAAATATTGTCATGAAAGTGTTCTTTGTTAAAGTACAAATTAATTAGATATTATTATAAAGTGCACTAATAAAAAGTGCACTAAAGTGTGTTTATAAATATCGTCATGAAAGTGTACTTTTTTAAAGTACAAATTAATTATATATTATTACAAAGCGCACTTATTAAAAGTGCACTAAAGTGTGTTTATAAATATTGTCATGAAAGTGTACTTTTTTAAAGTACAAATTAATTAGATATTATTATAAAGTGCACTAATTAAAAGTGCACTAAAGTGTGTTTATAAATATCGTCATGAAAGTGTACTTTTTTAAAGTACAAATTAATTATATATTATTACAAAGCGCACTTATTATAAGTGTACTAAAGTGTGTTTATAAATAGTCATGAAAGTGTACTTTGTTAAAGTACAAATTAATTATATATTATTACAAAGTACACTTATTAAAAGTGCACTAAAGTGTGTTTATAAATATCGTCATGAAAGTGTACTTTTTTAAAGTACAAATTAATTATATATTATTACAAAGTACACTTATTAAAAGTGCACTAAAGTGTGTTTATAAATATTGTCATGAAAGTGTACTTTTTAAAAATACAAATTAATTAGATATTATTACAAAGTGAATTTTAAAAAAGTGTACTTAAGTGTGTTTAGAAATATTGTCATTAAAGTGTATTCTCTTTAAGTACACTTAAGTGGCACTTAATTTTAATTATATCATATTATCTACAAGTGCAGTTTTTAAAAAATATACTTTAAATATATTAAGTGCACAAAAAATACACTTTCAATACAATTAAGCACACTTCTTTTTCACAAGGGAAGGCCTTTAGGAACCTGCATGTGTCATACGAATTATGATGGATAGAAATACAATTTTTGGAGCCAGGACCGTTTTTATTTTTTTATTTTATTTTTTTACTATAACTCTGATTTTACTCGTCTGAAAGAAGAATGTCAAATACATCTAGGATGACCTGATGGTGAGTAAATCATGGGCTAATTTTCAGTTTTGGGTGAACTATCCCATTAATTATTCCAGGATGCATTCTAAAATGCTTTAATGTTTTAAAGGAACACGGCGACTTTTTGGGTCCCATTGGAACCCAAACCATTGGAAGACTGGAATTAACTAGCAGATGCCGGGTTATCTGGTTGAGGAAAGATTACTCTCCGAGAAGACATTAGACACTTTCTGGAAATTAAAATCTGACCTCACCTCAGTATCACCTAATCTACATCTTTCTCTATTGACTCCCTCTCCCCCAACTCCTACTCCCTCTCATGCTGAGATCACATACATTTCACCCAAAATCTATACAGTTTAATGTGAACAAATACTATACAGTAGTATACATGTTTGGTGTCATATGAAACGTCTCAGTGTGATTGGTACAAAGATCTCATCCCCACAGAAGCTGACCTGAATGCTGCTGTTAAACGCTCTGGGGAGGAGATAAACATGGCGGACTCTGTACTGCTCTCCGAGGGCGGGTCTATGCTAATACGGCAGTGTCCATCAATCCTTGTGGGCGGGGCCTGTGCAATGTGACATCACTTTGCCAGGAATCTGCAATAGGCTTGTTCTGAGAGACTGCTTATTATTTATGTGGATTTAAAAAAAAGATTTAAAAATGGGGATTTTTACCATTTAATGGTGGTTTTGTCACACAACACACATTTATGTTCAAACACCATGTAAAAGTAAAACATTTTGCATAATAGGTGCCCTTTAAGTCATAAAAAGCAGTTGCAAAGGTTTTACAAAATACACACTCATCTCTGTATTTGAGAGCCTGGAAGTAGAGTCGACTCATTTTGTAATCACTATGGCATTTCCTTTATTATAATTTGTATAATTTTTATTTACATAGTTTTTTTTAACAATGCACAGTTTTCCACAGCAGCTTTACAGAGTTCTCTTGGCTATACAGTGTAAAGATAGTGTTGATGCTAGTTAGCTAAGGTTAATGCAAGTTATATATATTGAGTCCGTATATAGTCCATAAATGGTTTAGGTCATACTTAGAAGGGAGAGGTTATTATGTGAGTATAGGAGACAATAAGTCTGAGTGGACATCCATGACATGCGGAGTCCCACAAGGGTCAATGCTTGCACCATTCCTGTTTAACCTGTAGAAAATAATAAGAATGAACCAAATCTTGCCACAGTTATACTGACGATACCCAGCTCTACTTAGCACTGTCACCTAATGACTACAGCCCCATTGACTCGCTGTGCAAATGCATTGATGAAGTTAACAACTGGATGTGCCAGAACTATCTTCAGTTAAACAAAGACAAAACCGAAATCACTACATTTGGAAACAAAGAGGAAATTCTCAAGGTGAACGCGTATCTTAAGGCTAAGGGTATCAGGAATCTTGCTGTGATTCTGAGTTTCAGTAGTAAAAGCAATAATTAAATCAGCATACTATCATCTGAAAAATATTGCAAGAATTAGATGCTTTGTTTCCAGGCAAGACTTAGAGAAACTCGTTCATGCTTTCATCATCAGTAGGGTGGACTATTGTAATGGTCTTCTCACTGGCCTTCCCCAAAAGACCATTAGACAGCTGCAGAACCAGAAAATATGACCATATCACACCAGTCCTCAGGTCTTTACACTGGCTTCCAGTTACATTTAGGATCGATTTTAAAGTACTATTACTTCTTTATAAATCACTCAATGAGCTGGGACCTCAATACATCGCAGATATGCTGATTAAATACAAACCCAACAGATCACTCAGATCAGCAGGATCAAGTCAGTTAGAAATATCAAGAGTTCACTCAAAGCAAGGAGAGTCTGCCTTTAGCTATTATGCCAGCCGCAGCTGAACCAGCTTCCTGAACAGATCAGATGTGCTCCAACAGTCGCCACATTCAAATCCAGACTCAAAACACATCTGTTCAGCTGTGCATTTACTGAATGAGCACTGAGCACTGTATGGCTGACTGATTGCACCTTATCTTATAAGCATCATCTTTTTATTCTTTTAATTGTAATTATTTTTATAATTGTTTTAATGTAACCTTGTTTTTATTTTTGGATACAATTTTATTCATTTTTGGTTAATGCTATCTGGTTGGGAAAGTTGGGAAATGAGACGGTAAACACTCAGTTGCTACATCCGGACCTCGGGGACCTCAATGGTGGGTACGGCCCTGCTGGTAATTAATTTGTAATGTGCTTAAAACACAAAAAGTATACTCATTACACAAACAAAGAATAGCCTACTTATAGCCTTAGCTACTCAATTGACTTTCTAGACTATTTCCTCTGACTTTTCCTATAGTAAAAAAAGTAGACTACCGTTAAGTATAACCTAATTGCAACCAGATTATCAGTATACTTCAAGTGTGGTAATAATTAGGTAGGCCTACCTTAAAGTCTGCTATTTTGGAAAAACTAATTTTGTATATTTTAGTTGGAATTGAGTTGTGTTAAAAGCAGGACATTTGGTGGATTTAGAGTTTACCTTTATGTGCTAAATTGGAACGACTTCAAGTAGCCTATACTTAGGGACTACATGCTTAATTAGTAATATTAAAGTGTACTTTATTTGTATTACCTGTGCCGCTCCTCGCCAAGGCTAGCCTACTGCTGAGAATGGAAAAAGAAAAATGAGACAATTAAATGTCTACTGTTATAGGAAAACTCTAAATAAATCTATTTTGGGACTAAGACGATCTTCCGCAAACAAGCTCGTTTCGAAAGTGAAAGCCTGTTCCCACCTTTGTTCTGTCACACCTGCATGGCAAAGCTGGTCGGCTGCGTGGTTTTCTCTTTCTCCTTCTTCTTCTTTTTTTCAAATAAGTTATTTTATTTATATATAATTGCCCCATTGCACTAAAGTGATAATTCCCGAATTCGGCATTCGACAGTAAATCATGAAATGGTAACGGTTATTGACTGGCAACGCTACGATTCAAGAGAACCAGTGCAGAGAAGCAAAACCGAATGAGATTGCAACCCGTGTTCCGCAAGTAGTGATGTCCTTTTATGAATGTTTAATGATATTTATGATGTCCTTTTATTCGTCACTCAGTCTGCGTTCGCACATATAGTTGTTAAATGTGGGCTATAAATGGGTTGCTATACACAATTGATTTGTCAATAAAATAAGCTCTCTTTACACACGTTGTTTTGTGTAACTTCACCCATAGGCCTTGGCTACAGCAGTGATACTGATTTTACTGACTTGACGCCTTTGAATTCCGTTCAGTCATTTTGTTTATTAAAACATAGGCCTACTGGTATATTAAAATATAATTTTTCAATGGCTAATTTCTCTGAACACGTCCACATATGCAATAGGCTTTATGATAATATTCCGAATTTGGAAGTCATTATAATGCAGACAAAGATTAATTATGGCCAACACAATACAGTAAAGAACCGTTCATGAGAGACTATCAAAGAGATGGGGTTTCACCATAAAGATACCCGAGAAAAGATAAAGGTAAAAGAAAATATTTAATTTCAGTCATGTTCACATAGGCCTGTAGCAAGAAATAATATTATATCAAATTGTCCAGTGTTGCTTATAGATAATTAGGATAAGATAAACAGCTGAACATATCGAGTCAATACAGCAATATTTCATGACTATTTATAAATAAATAAAAATTAAATATTGGACATTAATTTCCTATTTCTCAGACTGTACTGCCATTTACGTTATTCGACAATCAATGCACAAAAAAACATTAAAGGGATAGTTCTCTTTAGATAAGGACAGTTCACTGAGGCGGTATCATTTCAAAGGGTATTCATTTGTATTATTTAGGGGTGAATAAAGTTCAAAGAAAACCTTTTTGAAACAGTAGCCTACCCAGTGACTGCTTTTGAATATATATTTTTTACACGAGATGTATGAACTATTTTGTGCTTGTACAAAAATGAGTGGTACACACAAACATAAAATGCAAGCTTCTGAATCAGTTAACCAGTAATAAAAAGGACAGGACAATAACAATCAGATTGAGCACGTTTACATGCATCAATATGCTGATATCTCACCCAAAAAAAAACTGTTTATTGAAATGAACCATTGTCCCAGTTAGGGGAGAACAGTTGACACGCTTTAATACTAATCTGCAATACAGAACCCTAGCGCACATATACAAATACAGACTTCTCTGAGGTTGAGCAGAGCTCCAGCTCTGACCAGAAAGTTTCCCAAAACATACCGATAGCATGTGCTTTCTCTTAGTAAGAGGTACACTGACAATATTCAGTTTCTTCAGTGTTTCAATAAAAGAAAATAATATAAAGTAAAAGACAAATCCATATTTCATCTCTGGATGCAAGGCAAAGTGAGTAAGCACTGTTACTGGAATCCTGACATGGGCCAGACCCTCAGTCACTCCTGAGACCAAATCCGAATTTAAACATATATGAAGAAAAAAAAAACATATATAAAGAAACAAGAAACAATCAGTGGTTCTCTTGATTAGTAATATCATAACTGGAAACAATAATTAAAAATCATTATATTAATATAGAAGGATAAATATTGATTAAAAGTGGGGTAAAAGCTTTCTGGTAACCAATGTTGATATTTCAAACACGCCCCTAACCCAAAAGGGTCTCACCTCTATATTGATAGCTCTGCCTCACACATACGTACGCAGCGCAGGCAACGACTATGGCAGAATCTACTCTACCAGGCGTGTCAACAATAAGTGAAAGCAATGCGTGTTACTGTAATCCAGGTCGAATGTTCAATGAAAAAGTCATCCCTTCCATCCCGAAAACAAAAAACAAACTCGATGGCACAACCAAGACAGTCCAACTAATGACCATATTACATTTATAAAATGATTAGAGGGTTATTAGAAGTAAACAAACATATACACTCACCTAAAGGATTATTAGGACCTGTATATATATTATTTTATACCTATACCTGTTCAATTTATCATTAAAGCAATTATCTAATCATCCAATCACATGGCAGTTGCTTCAGTGCATATAGGGCTGTGGTCCTGGTCAAGACAATCTCCTGAACTCCAAACTGAATGTCAGAATGGGAAAGAAAGGTGATTTAAGCAATTTTAAGCGTGGCATGGTTGTTGGTGCCAGATGGCCAGTCTGAGTATTTCACAATCTGCTCAGTTACTGGGATTTTCACGCACAACCATTTCTAGGGTTTACAAAGAATGGTGTAAAAAGGGAAAAACATCCAGTATGCGGCAGTCCTGTGGGCGAAAATGCCTTCAGAGGAGGTCAGAGGAGAATGGGCCGACTGATTCAAGCTGATAGAAGAGCAACTTTGACTGAAATAACCACTCGTTACAACCCAGGTATGCAGCAAAGCATTTGTGAAGCCACAACACACACAACCTTGAGGCGGATGGGCTACAACAGCAGAAGACCCCACCGGGTACCACTCATCGCCACTACAAATAGGAAAAGAGGCTACAATTTGCACAAGCTCACCAAAATTGGACAGTTGAAGACTGGAAAAATGTTGCCTGGTCTGATGAGTCTCGATTTCTGTTGAGACATTCAGATGGTAGAGTCAGAATTTGGCGTAAACAGAATGAGAGCATGGATCCATCATGCCTTGTTACCACAGTGCAGACTGGTGGTGGTGGTGTAATGGTGTGGGGGATGTTTTCTTGGCACACTTTAGGCCTCTTAGTGCCAATTGGGTATCGTTTAAACATCGTTCAGTTCTGAAGGCGAACGGGTGACAAACACAATATTAGTATGGTGTTTTTTAATAATCCTTTAGGTGAGTGTATTAGGAGTTTATTATCTTCAGTGGAGAAGGTTTAGACTCTCCAGGCGTATAGGGTGTGGAAATGAACGGGTCTTTCACCGCCGGGGGGGGGGGGGGGGGGGGGGGGGGGGTGTTGGGGGAGGAGGATAATGGGTCTTGGGGGGTCTCAAAAAACCCTCCTAAAAAACGCCTTGTAATAAATCATCTGAAGAGCTCTGTAATTGAATTGTTACTAACAATTCAATTAGAGAGCTCTCTAATCGTAACAATTGAATTACAGAGCTCTATAATTAAAAATGAATGGAAGTCAATGGAGACATATGACTAGTAATAAATGAATTGTAGAGCTCTCTAATTGGAATTGTTACTAGTACAAATTAAATTATAGAGCTCTTTAATTGAATTGTTACTAGTAAAAATATAATTACGACGAGTAACGCTGGAAAGTTTTTATGCTGAAACGGCCTCCCATATACTTACAGTACATGTGTTTTATTGAACTAAATACATTACAATTGGCTAAAACTAATAAGCAGCAGGTTACTTTCCTGAACAAGAGCGCTCCCGAGTCCATGTTTCTCTCACTGCGGCATAGCTCGGCGCACACAGCTTGGCGCACACACCAAAAACCGGCAGGAACATAGATATAGGGCAGGAACGCGCATCTCTTAAAGGGGCCAAACTATATTCCTACTTGTGGAATATGGTGTGCTGACAGGTCCGCATTACAGCTTTTGAACTGTGCCGTGTTCTAAATTAAACTGCCAGTGTAAAAACTCCCTTTATTTATATTCTTAAAATGAGAGAAATCACTGCTTATTCTTAATTGTTGGCTTAAGAGACATGAACAAGTTCTTTGAAAATCATCTGTGACCTTTGGTACATGTCTAGTCTTCATGCTCTGAGTATGGTTTATAATAAACATACATTTGCATAAAGCATGCATTTTCTCCATACCCATGTTGATTAGAGTATTAAAAACTTGAAACATGTTCATTTAAGGTACATTTAGAACTGATAAGAATGTGCGATTAAATATTTAATCGATTGACAGCCCTAAAAAAATATAAACAAGAATTACTACGCCACACTATGAACGTTGCTGTGCATTGCTTTGTTGCGTTCAATGCGCTGCAACAAACCCGCAAGAACTGATACACTAAAGCTATAGCTTGGAGCTAAAAAATTTGTTTTCTCTGACATGGGTGTGGCTATGGAAATTAAAGTTTGAGCATATTGTTTGCAAACTGCAAATTTAAAACAAAGTAGTTGATATGTTGTGTTGTTTTTGTTTAGTAGCCGTAATATGCAGTTATTAGCTGTGTCCGCTGTATTTTTTGTTGGTTTTCATGAGACCCCCCATTGAAATGACCATTGCCCCCCCAATCAAAATTGTCTGGAGCTGCCACTGTTCACAAGCATATTCAAGAAAAGCATATATTAGTTCTGTGAAACAAAACAAAACCAATGTTACTCGCCTGTCGAGAAGAAATAAAGCAACCTTGGCGTCCAATTGCAGGCCTTCCCACTCTTTGAGTTCTCTCCAGCACTGGAAAGCTTATCCAATATTTACAGGGGTCCTTTTCCGTGCCTGATTGTAAGCCTTCTTTATACAGACATTTGCCTCTTTTGTTTTTTATCTGCCTCTCTCTTTCTGTTGTCGCTCGTCCAATGTCCATCGTGAGTGTCATGTCTTTTGAATGATGTGCACTGAGCGCTCTCTTCTTAGGCCGGAGACACACTGCAAGCATGTCGTGAGCGTCTCGGCTGCGTGGCGAGTCCGTTTTTATTTCGGCTCCCATGTTAACCGGTTAGCGCTTGCATACTGCCTGCGTCAGCCGCGCGGCTCACGCGCGGTCCGAGCCACGCGGAAAACGCGTGCATGCTTCAAATAGAAGAGACGCCTATTTTTCACACGACACCCGAGCGTGTTGGAAGCGTTTCTAGGCAAAACAGCATAGGAAACTATGTTTATATGCCATTTTGACACGAATACATATTAATAAATGACATTTTCATGTTTGAAAGTCTTTAGGTTAACATAAATGCAGATATAGGCCTTTGCAATAATAAAAAAACAACATAATTATCGATTTTGAAATATTAAACCTGTCAATACAGAACGAAATATTCTGTAGCCTATTTTGCCGTCAATACCATAGATATGTATGGCCAATAGGCTACTGCCGACGTTGTCTTTGCTGTATCAATAGGCAATATATTTATATTTAACATGAAGTATAGGGCTTCCCAGCAGCAGCAGCGCCGCGTCAGACACGCTTCTGGTGTGCAAAGACAGAGAAAACCCTGCGCAGCCGCCCCGCGGCTGACACGCAGCAGAAACGCCACGCTTGCAGTGTGTCTCCGGCCTTACCATTATAAGTAGACATGCCCGTTACTGCTGATTGGCTACAAGTTTGTTTTGTTACTTGGCTGAGACACTTTTTTAAACCATTTTGAAATATCACTTACCCCACCTTTAAGCCATTGAAAGTCATCACTCCAATAAAGGAAAACCAGTTGACAAGTTTACATGACCACACACAGTGACTATGTTTACATGTGCATAAATAATGCAACTATAATAATCAGAGTAAGGTCTTAATCACATGAAGATGTTTACATTACATGAGCAGAACTCTTCACTCCAGTTTACATGCAATTTCCATTATTCTTATTATTCGCTAATAGTAAGTATACCACACTCAGATAGGCATACAGTATGTATGTTACCAGCCATTGTTTTAATCCAATCGCATCAAATTCACAATAGGCCTACATTTCTATGGACGTAGCTTGCTGGATATTATTCGGCGGCATGATGAACATCGCAATGCCAGGTTTGCCTGCTACCGTCGTGTTCTTCGCGCCGTCTCTATCAAGACAGAGCAGAGACTGCACAGCGAGTAAAGTTGACGTACGCTACCTAGTTTAATGCAACTATGATTATTACTCGCATTAGTTTGATCTACACTCTTAAAAATAAAGGTTCTTAAATGGTTGTTTAGCAGGGTGTATGGTTCCATGAACATTCAAAGAACCTCTACATTGCACAAAAGGTTATTTGTAGTGCAGAAGGGTACCTTAAGCCGCGTTTCCACCACAGGAACTTTACCCAGGAACCAGGAACTTTGGGTGGTACTCGGTGTGTTTAGACCGCAGGAACCAGGGTCCAAATGAAGTTCCGGGTAAATATTTCCCCCTCCAAACGGCCCTGCTCGCGAGGTAGTACTTTTTCAAAGTTCAGGAACTTTCGAGGGCGGGACTCGGGCGCTGAACATGCTGATTGGTTTAGCTCACGCAGCATTTTATTTCAACCGGCATTTTAAAAAGTCTTTTGCGAGGTTCGGTCTGCGTTCAGTAAATATCAGTCTTGCTCTCTGTCTGATGGCGCGCGTTTGTCTCAGCCATCTCACGTGCAATGTCCGTAATAGCTGATAATAATATACATTGTCATTTTAAATCTAGCTTTAGAAGCTTTCTGAATATGCTGCTGAATCTGCATATTAGTGCTCTTTTCCGTCGTTGTTAATAACCTCTTTAGTAAACCTATACATAACCAGCAAAAGCAGCACAGCTTGAATCTCTTCCATACACGCTATTCATTTTTTTACAGTCTATTTTTCACCATGTAAATGACCTGACTGATTACTTTTAAGTGTGTGTCCTTACATGACGTGACAGCGCGCCGCACTCATGTTGACAAGAGAGGAAAGTAAATTTTTCTGAGGGGTTAACTTTTTATTTCGTATGAAGATAATGTTGGAGTAATGACACAGCGTATATTGCCCCAGGTAGTTTTTACTTTAACTGCGCCTGACAGAAGATTTTTTTTTTCTGAGATGATTATTACACTTTACAACAGATAAATAGATTATAATATAATACTATATTAGTTCAGATACAGACATTGAAAGTCGATTGAAAGTCATCACATGTAAACATGATCGGTAACGTCTCATGTAAACACTAAATCTTTCAATAGGTACACACAAAAATGATTACTGTCCCTTGTTGGAGGAGCAGTCGCGCGCAGTCCTAATTTACATCACCGGATTAATTTGCCTAATCTTCCCGGAACTTTAGATCGCGGTGGAAACGCAGACAGCTGCAGGTCTGGGGGGAGAAAAGTTCCTGTAAAAGAGTTCCTGGTACAAATTGTTCCGGATAATTTTGGTGGAAACGGGGCTTTAGACTACAAAATGTTTAGAAAAAAAGGTTCTTTAAAGAACCTTTCACAAAACAGCTCTTTTGGGAGCCAAACTTGATTCTTCTATATGGCATCACATTGAAAAGCAATTTTTGGTTCTTCCTGGCACCTTTCTTTTTAAGTGTGTAAGTATTCGCGTTTACATGAGGTCAAGTTTAATTGCAATATTGTCAAAATCCTATTATAATCGCATTATGAGGGAGCATGTAAACCTAGTCAGTGTATGCTTATGTAGCATAATCATATTAAGAGTGTGCATGTAAACGCACTCATGATCAAACTTCACTGAATGTAAGCCAAATTCAAATACAATATTCAAAGACAATAGTGTCATTATTCTCCACAAGTCAATTCGGTGTTGGATCAGTTTCCTTGAGGCCCTTAATCCTTCAAACTTCTGTGATCCAGCTTGGGAAACTTTCTTTCTGATATCATGCTCTCCAGCTTTTACCTTTGTACATGGACACTGAATGAAAAATACAGAAATAAGCATATGAATAGTCTTACAAATTATTGATAATTTCTTTTTTTTTAGCTGAACACAAAGGAAGATATTTAGAAGAATGTGTAACCAAGCAGATCTCGGCAGCCATTGACTACCATGTCTGCAGAGATCTGCTTGGTTACAAACATTCTTCT
This sequence comes from Pseudorasbora parva, assembly GCF_024679245.1. Taxonomy (NCBI): domain Eukaryota; kingdom Metazoa; phylum Chordata; class Actinopteri; order Cypriniformes; family Gobionidae; genus Pseudorasbora; species Pseudorasbora parva. Next base: position 5,278,666 of record NC_090189.1, read on the forward strand.
AAATATCTTCCTTTGTGTTCAGCTGAACAAAGAAATGTAAACAGGTTTGGAACAACTTGAGGGTGAGTAAATGATGACAGAATTGTGGGGTGAACTATCCCTTTAAGAAAGGCTACACCCGATGAGCACCACATTTTATACTCAAAAAAGCTGCAACAACACAAGTAGTCTTTGTATACTCAATTTTGCCAACTTTCTTATGCCATATACATATTTACCTACCTGTCTTTGTGCTGTCCTTGGCTGTCCTCTTGTTAGCAGGGCTCATTTAACTCCCGCTTCAGCATCTGTTCTAGTGCTTTACGCTTTTGACTCTCTTTTTGCAGCATTCTGTCTTTCCTGTAAACTTCTGTTTTAAGGTCCTTAATTTCCTTCTGTAGATTTTGCACTGAGTCATTCATCTCTGTCAATTTTCTCAATAGTTCACTCTCCTTTTTCTTATATTCAGTCTTTAATTCCTCACAAACATGAACTGAAACTTTTTTAAAGAACTCCAAATGGTTTGTAAAAAAAATACTTTTTTTACTCTGTATCATTCTCTCCACTTTTACAAATAAATCCGCTACACTTTGGTTTGTGCTGTTTAATATATGGAACCTGTTACCACATGCCTTGACACAACCATTATCTTCTGGCCGAGGACATGCATTGATGAAGAGCACCATACTGTAGTCTAAAGCCTCCTGGCCAAACCCTTCTCTGATTGCATTCAAAAGATAAAGCTCTTTATTGCTCTGCTGGCCATCAATGACTAAGAGAAAGGCATGTGGCCCAGGAAAGACCAGAGATTCACAGAACTCCATTTCATTTTTCAATGATCTGACTGCCTTTTTGAAAAACCAGAATGAATTCAAGCGTTCCAGCCAGTTAGCTGGAGTTCTCACTACAGAAACATGGCGATCGTGAACATGACCCTCTCTTAACTCACATATTCCAGGACGGCTCCTCGTACTTGTCTGGCTTTTCCCTAATATGAACGCAGGAACTTTATTCATTATATTATTATTACTTCCAAGCACTATAAATCTCATGTTTCCAATGGAACCAGTGGAATGTCCAGCTGCTTGTGTGGATGTTCCATCTGTAAATAGGGATAAAAGTGAGTCAGATCACAAATTCAAACGCACACTTTTTAAATAAAATTATAAAACTGACTTAGATGCTGATAAATACAGAGTAATATAGAGTTTCATATATGGTAAAATACACAGTATATAACAGCTATTCCTTTTTTCTTTAAATTTACTGTTGTCCTGGGCAATGCTGTATAACTGACCCCATTTTGGGCATTTTTTGTGTTCTGCAAAATTGTATTCATTCTTTCTTTTTTATTGTCCATGTCTAAATTTTTTTTTTTTTTGGCTAAGCAGCCACATTTGTCCAGCCTGTGCCCATTTGTCGGTCCACTTACAGCCGGTGTACAAGAAACTATTGTACCAAAATGAATAAGGTTTTAATTTGTGGTAGAAAATGTAGAAATACAATTTAACAGGAGCATATCAATAATCAGGGGCGTAGCACCAAATTTTGGGCCCTGGGTACAAACCATCTTGCTGGGCCCCCGTACCAAGTATGTGTATGCATAGAAAACTGACTTCTAAGGCCCTCCCCCTGCCTCGGGCCCTGGTTACTCAGTACCCTTTATCCCCCCAGTCCCACGCCCCTGTCAATAATATACATTGATTACATTTTATTTCAATAAATAAATAAATTATTAAAGTAATAATATACAACCATAAGCCTAAAGTAACATATTTTAAAACATTTAAAGCTTGTCCAACATAATTTATTGATTGAGGACCTAAACAGCCCATCTTGCGTTTTAAGCAATACAATTCTAAGAAAGATTTGCTTTAAATTTACCATAAAAAATACCAAAGGTTGATTCATTTTATATAGATAGCTCAGAACATTTATCAATGGGCTTCTTTAAAGTAATACCACATATTAAAGTGTATTATTCCTTAAATAAACACCTACATTGTGTTCCATGGGTTATTGAAAGATTTTCCTGTTTGTTCCCCTTTGTCGACGTTATTGCATGTGCTGTGTGTGCACGTCTATGTTCAAAATCGGAATCATCATTTTCTCCTGTGAGTAAAAATGCTTGTAGTTAAGACACAATAATGGTGGCCTGCACTGTAAAAAATGTTGGTTGTTTTTTGTTGGTTTAACTTAAAAAAGTAAGTAACCTCGTTGCCTTAAAATTTGGAGTTTATTGAAATTAAAAATTTGAGTTGATACAATGAAGGAAATTAGTTTAGTAAATAGAAACTCAATATATTTTTGTATCTGAACCACATAAAAAATTTGATAAATCATGAAAATAGCACTATTTGGCATGTTTCACTGCGTCATCAGGTATAAAACAGACACACAATTATCCAATATGCTTACAAAATCATTTAATAATCTTTTAATAAAGGTTGTCGAATCTCAAAAAATGTTCATTGTATTAACTCAAAATTTTAAGGCAACCAGGTAACTTCTTTTCTAAATAATTTTTTACAGTGTGATATTTAAAAGAATAACAGAATTATTACATGCTTTAGAGTTGTTTTTGATGTCCTGTCAATGTACTTCAGAGCTTAGAACAATAGGAACAATACACTGTCAAAAAAAAGGTACAGTGCTGTCACAGGGGCGGTACCCTAGGTACAAAACCAAAAATGTTCTACTATATACCTTTAAGGTACTAATACGCACTCTTAAAGTACTGATATGTACCTTTTAAGGTACTAATATGTATCATTTATGGGTGAGTGAGGTACAAAGATGTACCTTTTCACTTTTGTACCTTAGGGTACCGCCCCAGTGACAGCGCTGTACCTTTTTTCTGAGAGTGTAGGAACAGAAAAACACTTCAACATAAAACTCCTTAACACAACAGGTGAAAACAAGATCGTTTGTATAAGATCTTATATCTCTAACACCAAAGATACTTTTAACACTAAAGCTCTGAATATAAATTGTATCTAATTTATTCACACTATTTTTCTAATTCCAGCACACACAAAAATGTTTTCCTATTCTCATTTCTATGCTACGTTAGCAAAGTCACAAAATTTATGCAATTTAATGGATACAATGAGAACACCATGAATTAAAATCAGAAAATGTAGAGCCAAATATCTTACCATAATTTTCACTTAAGAGACAAGTTGTATCATCTGTAAAAAGCACAAGAGGCATAGATGAGTACCAAAACAATATGGATAAATTAAAATAACATTTAATGATTTGATTTCACTTGAATCAGATTTATAATATGACTGATTACGCTTATGTCTGAAGTGTAACTGTTATCAACAGTGATTTTATGGGTGTGAAAAACGATTAATTACTTCACTACTTTATTACTATACTTTAAAATAATGGTACTTTTAAGTGGCCAGATGCATGAACATAGTCAATAGTGGCACTATGTTAAGCTAGCAATTAGTCAAGGAGTCTTTTCAGATTAATAATATACTTTAAAACAGCACAACAGCACAAATAAGCACAATTTAAATTTTGATGCCATTTTTTCTCTAAATAATGTTGATATGGCAACTAGTAAATACACAAAGTTTCGTCATCCTGATATGTGTGGAAAGTGCGTGTTACAGCTAACCCGGCACTCCCTTTAACTAAAATATATGCTTTTTACACCACTATAGCATAACCTTAATATACCAACAATTTGACCTTACCCATTTCAATATCACCATCATATACTGTAAAACACAAATCAGATAGATTTTGTAAATGAATGTAAGCATTGCCAAAAGCTGTGATAATGAAACAATGAATTCCCCATTTTAAAAAGTGATTCTAGAAAGTTGAGTTTCAGTTTACTTATACCTTTAGGACTGTGTCTCCAAGACATACTGCAGAGAAAATATGAAATTAAGCTACAAAAATGATCAGTTATTAGGAAAAACACTGCCGCATTCACACAAACTTATGTAAATACACTCATTTTGAAAGTGAAAGAGACAGAAGGATTTCCTTCTTAAAGGGATAGTTCACTTTAAAATTAAAATTCTGTCATCCTTTACTCACCCTCAAGTTGTTTCAAACCTGTATGAATTTCTTTCTTCAGCTGAACACAAGGGAAGATATTTTGAAGGAGGTCAGAAACCAAACAGTTAACTGGAGCCATTGACTTCCATAGTATTTTTTTTTTCCTACTGTGGAAGAAGTCAATGGCTCCATTTACAATTGGATACACTGGGTAAGCAGATAAACATCAAATGTTCAGTTGTGGTGAACTAACCCTTTAACATGGCTAAAAATGTAAACATACTGAAAAGCAGAACAAGCCTTCAATAATTTTGCAATCGAAGTAAACAAGCTCTCTGATAAAAGATGCCACATAGGGGATTTAGGATGGCGATTTTGCCCTTTTTCCAGATATCCAGCTGATCTGTGATTTTGATTGCCATTTGGTGCCATCAGTGTTAATTCTCAGAATGAACCTGCAAGCACAAGAAAAAAAAAGACATTTATCAAACCACTGCTTTCCCAACAGTCATAACAAGGTGCTATGTATGCACTTAGATGATAATAAAAGCAATATGTACTATATAAATAAATAACAGTGTGGACAGATTATAATGGAAATTTGTGAGATTGCAATTAAAATGAGGGACACATTTTTAGTGATTATAAAGGGACAGCACTTTGCGTGCTTTCTGCCATGCCAACTCAAACATCCAGTAGCCTAAGCTTAATTTTCTGTTAAAATTAACAGTGGTTTGTGAATGAAGATAATTTATAGGGAAATACTTATGTGATTCAGTACAGTGACATGTTAGGGGACAGTAGGGGACATGTTCGGTTGACTTAGTTTTGTCGTGGCCACAACATATAAACTCATGATTATATGTTGTTGCCACGAGATATTATTTAGTGGGAATGTCATATTAAGTCGTAGGAACGTGATAATTATTCGTGGCCACGAGATCATTTTGTTGAGTTAATGACATCCTTTCGTCATGGTCTCGACTTCATATTCAATATATCTATTTCTCATGCCACGAGTTTAGGGAACCGTTCAATTTGATTCATGAATTGGATCACCAATGTCACATGATTTCAGTATTTGGCGGATTGACACGCGATCTGAATCATGAATCAATACGCTGATTTATAACTATTCAAAGCTTTGTTTTGAAATCGGCCTATCTGTAAGTCGTTATTTAGTTTTGCGCACAAAAACTATTCTTGGCTTCAGTGTCTTTCACTTAATACCGTAACCATGTCTTAATGCCAGAGACTGCTCTATATCTGTATATGCCATTCCTAATGCAGAGTAAAATTATGTTTTTATCAGTCATCTCCATCTCCAACTTCTGTGGTTACAGTAGGCTATAGTGAACGGTGTGGTTCCCTAAACATAACTCGTGGCATGAGAAATAGATATATTGAATATGAAGTCGAGGCCATGACATAATGATGTCATTAACTCAACAAAATGATCTCGTGGCCACGAATAATTATCACGTTCCCACGACTTAATATGACATTCCCACTAAATAATATCTCGTGGCAACAACATATAATCATGAGTTTATATGTTGTGGCCACGACAAAACTAAGTCAACCGAACATGTCCCCTACCCGTCACCGTAATTCAGTAACAAAGCAAGTGGCTGTAATTATGAATGAATCATTGACTCTCATGATTTATTCAAAGCCGCAGATTCGTTCACAAACACTGCTGTGTGCTGCAGTGGCTTTCGTTGGAGCTATTTTTCATACCAAAGAAAACTGACAATAACTGTTTAATATGAATATCACTTAATATTAATACCTTTCATTTGATGAACTGTTGTATAAAATCAATGTCACATTTGCAATTGAGTGGATATTCGTATGTGATCAACATTAAACACAGGAACTTACAGGGTATGTTTTTGTTACGAAGAGTTTGAATCTTAAATAGATCTGACTGACTTACTAGCATGAAAAACAGAAAATAATTTCACAGCTAATCTCCAAATGATTGTGGAAACAACCACATGTGGAAACAACATAAAGACAGTATATTTTAAATTATTGTTTAATGACATCTTTTTAGGAATGAAGGCCAGTATCACTGATACCAATACTGCAACTGATGTCTTCAATTATTATTATTTTTCAATGTTAAACATTAAGTATCACCATTCAATACAACATTATAATTGGAAGCTATGTATTTTAAAGGGTTAGTTCACCCAAAAATGAAAATTAGATGTTTATCTACTTACCCCCAGTGCATCCAACATGTAGGTGTGTTTGTTTCTTCAGTAGAACACAAATGAAGATTTTTGACTCCAACCGTTGCTGTGTGCCAGTCATAATGCATGTGAATGGGTAACAATTTAATAAGAGGAAAACAAAACATGCTTAGACAACATGCACAAAAACCCTGCTGCTCCTGATGACACATTGATTTCTTAAGACACAAACTGATCGGTTTCTGTGAGAAACCAAACAGTATTTATGTAATTTTTTTTACCTCATATCCAGACAAATCTCATCAGGTTTTCCCATGGTCTTTTACTTCCGTCTGATAAGGTCAAACTGACGCAATCATAGATATATAGTACGAAGATGCCTCATTAGACCGATCTGTGCAGGCACTAATGAGGAATCTATATGATCACATCCGTTTGACCTTATCAGACGAAAGTGATAGATGGTGGGAAAACTTGATGAGAGTCACAGAAAACAGAGAAAACAGTAACAGACATCATCATAGCAGATTTTTTTAGCAATTTATTTAAATACTTCTTTGGAATCTTAAAAAAAACATCTATCACTTTCTCAACGCAAATAAAAAAGCAGCGTAACTGTTTTCAACATTGATAATAATCAGAAATGTTTCTTGAGCAGTAAGCCATCTTAATTACAAATATTTCTGAAGGATCAAGTGACACTGAAGACTGGAGTAATGATAACAGGAATACATTACATTTTAAAATATATTTTAAAAGAAAACAGTTATTTTAACTTGCAATAATATTTAAAAATATTACTGTGTTTCTGATCAAATAAATGCATTACATTAATAAATTATTTTAGGATAAGTGCTGGTGATGTACAGCCTGGTTGGATTGGCTGCTGCCTAAAACAATTAAACATAATTTAATTTATTTACAAAATATTAATCTCCAACATGTTCACAAGAGGTTCCTATATGGTGTAAAATCTGCAATGTGTTTGCACAGACAACTTGCAGTGTTTGCAAACAAACTGCGCAACCATCTTGACTGTTGCTTTTAGAAACCGTATCTTAAAGGGGGGGTGAAACACTCAGTTTCAGTCAATCTCATGTCAATCTTGAGTACCTATAGAGTAGTATTGCATCCTTCATATCTCCGAAAAGTCTTTAGTTTTATTATATTTATAAAAGAAATATAGGCTGTGCTGAGTCTTTCCGGAAAAAAACGAGCGGCTGGAGGCGTATCGTGTGGGCGGAGCTAAAGAATGACGAGTGCGCAGCTATTGCACGAGAGCTTCTGAAAGCTGACATCCTCAAGCATAGAAAAGAAAACATTACCCTAAATAAATCATGGCCTATCAATCAGATTCAACTAATACGGATATGATCCAGAATCAGATCCGGAGGCTGAAATAAATTGAACAGGAGAAACAGCAACAGCAGGACGTCGGTCTCTGTGGTATGGACTGTATTTAGTGGCCTGTCAACATTTGTGTGTGTTTACTCGCAGTTTATGAGGACATGATTCGGTTTATGGACTATTGTATGCGACTAAACCTTAGCAGTAGCAAGCGAAACGGTTTTGCACGTCAGACTAGTGTAACGTTATACATAGAACAGCAATGGAGTAACGTTAGCGCATTTGAATGACGAAGCACGCTTTGTGAGAACGCTAGGTTTATGTTTGGGTGGTTTTACAATAATCAAACTGACACCTATAACGTAAGTGGTCAGCTAAACAAATGTATTTGAACACACACCATAGATCGCATGCTCCATTGATAAATTAACTAACGTTATACGATTGTGTTGTTTACTGATGTTTACTAACGCGACGATAGCCAACAACATTTGAAGCAGTTTTACTCACCGGCTGCTTCCAAAGCAGGACCGAACCTTTATCGCTGGAACTGCTCCGTCAAAAACACACTTCTTTGGTATGATTTGGTGAAGTCCTGTGACAGCAGTGACCGTGGAGATCCACGATGTTGTGAAGCTTCCCGTCATTTCTGCGTTCAAATGCAGCGCTGCCCTCTGGGAATGCTGTGCTGAAGCGTTGAAGTCGCTCGACGTCACCCATAGGAATAAAGTGGAGCGCGGCGCGTCATAAGTGTTCACAGACGACTGGATCTGCAGCTGAGCGAGTGTTTATGGGCGTGCATTTCCTCTCTCGCTCTAGTCACGCGCGCGCACCCTACCGGGAGAAGAGCCCGTACGGCCCATACAAGGACCTTCCGCTCTATTAACGTCAAGCCGACCCATACTCGAAAAAAACTCTCCGAAACTTGTGAGAAACCGTAAGGAGTATTTTTGACACAGAAATACTCCATCAAACGTCCAACATTAGTTTTTGAAACTTTGTCTATGTTTAGGATGGGAATCCAAGTCCAACATAATTTCCCCTCAACCCCCCCAACGATATAAGGTTAACGTTTTAATATAAGAGCCATATAATCACCAGCTTCTGCTTACCAGTTTCCTCAGATGACGGTAACCGCCAGAAAATAACTCCAAGACACCTCCCATGTTCCAAATGGCGGTTTTAACAGCAAACTTTAAACAAAAACAACAGATTCACTTCAAAATGCTGTTAGTTGTTATTAGTCAATGAAAAAAACGATTACAACCTTGCACACCGAAAGCGAAGCTCGTTCAAGCTCGAAACACATTCAATGAGTGTACACTATCCGCTTATGACCTTTTTGATTTGCTATTGGACTTTTGTTTTCCGAAACCTGGCAACCATGGATGAAATGATGCTGCTCCAGCCTGACCACTTACAGTTTTGTACATTTGGCTATATGCTGAAACGTATGGACATATTGACAACATTTAAACATAAACATTATTACATATTTACAGCTTACAGATTAGTTCAAGGATCAACTCTTGAAAATGTTTGAGATATTTTGAATTCTTCATAAACCTGTCTCAGTGATAATAGATAATAATCAAAACAAATGGACCAAAACATTTAATTGATTCCAGAGTGGTTTAAATTCCTTAAATGTAATGTGCATTGTTGTCAATAACAGTTATGATATCACTGAAATAAAACATAAAATAAAATGAAAAACAGAAACGGAGCTACATTTTCATATTAATCCAACAAACACAATATAAAGATATTAACTTGAATTAATTAATATTAAGTCATTACAAAAATACCTCAGAAATATAAATCCTGAGGGAAATAAACTCTTTTTTTGGTTTGTTTGATAAGCAATGACACCGGCGTTCTGATGTAGAACACAGAAGTGCTGGATCGTGTTTACTACGTGAATAGGAGAATAACGTTCAAGAGAAGAGAATAAAGAATTAAGTCATTATTTTTATTATTAAATTGTAGTTAAATTGCTGTCTAAGGGGGGGGGGGGGACTTTATATATTGGAAGACTGTATGCAATGCACTATTGCACTCCATACATAGGTAAGACCATAGATATGAACATATCTATGGCTATGTATGGAGTGCAATAGACAGTGCCCACTCTCTTTTGTATCGTTTTTGTATTTTCTACATTCATAGGTGTTTCAAACCCCATAGGTCGTTTTACCCCTCTCTGCCGCCCCTCCATTGAAACTACAATAGCCTAAATGAAGAAAAACTAAAACTTGATAAAATAAATTGGAAGAATTAATATTTATTACACTTGCTCATTTTTCGCGTCACACTTGACCTCCCAGTCACTCGTGTACGGTGACGTCACGACCAGGGGCGAGCCCGTTGAGTGCGGATTACGTCAGTTACAGTCAGTCACCGACCCGTGTAACACGGACACTGATCAGAGAACGGATGAGGGTATGTTTGACTATTTCAGACATTAATAATCATATCTGTTTCTTTAGTTCTTAAGTGTCTTACTTCAGGCGATATGGTGAGTCATCTTGTCATGTTTCGGTGCTGTTGGTGAATCTGAGGCTCAATGACAGCTGTGACTCCTTTAGCTTATGCTACATTAGCTTAACAGGCTAGCATCTCATTCCTACTTTGACAAACTCAGTAAGGCACGATATCAATAATTCATTATCCATTATGTGTTATAGAGGCAACATGGTGTGTTTATGGTGATCCCGATTACTATTATTATAACTTACTTGATGATAAATGTGATCGTGCTAATGCTAGTGAACTAACCTTAGTTTGTCTTCAGTTAACTTTCATTACTGATGGAAATGCTTTATGAGTTAGCTTTTATTACTGTACTGATGGATATGCTATATGTGTTTGAGTTAGCTTTCATTACTGTACTTATCATGATATACTAAATGAGTTAGCTTTTATTACTGTACTGATGGATATGCTTTATATGTGAGTTTTATTGTCTCTTCACTTTAATATCAGTAAAATGTTCTCATCTATGACGTTTAACTATCTGAATAAATTAAAATTAGCTCAAGAAAAATCTCACTGAGAGTGGAAAGTATTTGGTAACCAAATACTTAATGAAGTAAAACCAAAAGTATAATGAGAAAAGAGCGAAGAAAAACATTTAAAAAAGTTTATCATTTATTTGCAGAATAATATTGATTGTTTGAATAATATTTTAAGGTATCCATCACTGTTTTGATCAAAATTGACGTATATTTTTAGGTAACTGTTGTTTTCCACATGTTGGAGAATAAGAGAGTAATAAAATGGCTAAATTCAATTAAACATTCATTCTAAGCGATGGTCAGTGCTGTAAATGGTCTGTAACGCATCTGGCCGTTGGTTTGGGTGTTTTGTATTTGAACAGGTGACCCGCTGAAGGCCGTGGTGATGATGATGATGATGCTGTCGCGTCTCTTCAGGCTGCATGGCCTGTTCGTCGCCTCTCATCCGTGGGAGGTGATCGTGGGAACGGTTGCCATGACGATGTGTCTGATGTCCATGAATGCTTTCGCTACTAATGACCAGATCTGCGGCTGGAACCATCAGTGTCCCAGAGTACAGGAGGTACAGAGACACCCTTGTTACAGAGAGCTGTTCCACTTCAGGAATTAGGGCTGTGCAATATATCGAAATATCACAATATGCATATCGCAGTGGCACGCACTGAATGATTTTAATAGGCTACTTCAACATTGTGAATATACACACACAGTTATGTCAAAATGGCCATCTTGATGAGTATTCATGTTAACACAGTCGGTTATGCTTTAAGGGGACGCTATCAGTCGGGGGAAAAAGCTGAGTGTGTGTCAATAGGATCCATGCATTAGCTCTTAAAGTGACAGGCAGCTAATACCGTAAACCTGCCACTGTCTGTACACAGTGTATATTTAATTAATGTGAAGATGACTGTTTTTAGTTCTTATTTTTAATAACAAAGATAAATTAAAATAACAAAAATAATCGTCCACCCCTAGTTCAGGAGGGTTTTTTTTTACCAGGGTGCTCTTGATGTTCAGTTTTAGGTTGATATAACTATATATTACCAAGTCAAGCAAAGGGTTTTTTGTATTTTAAATATTGGCATTGCGTTTTGTTTGTTTACATTGATTTTAAAATTATATTGTCAGGTTTGCTAAAACACTGCTGGTCACTTTCAGAAGTTGTCTTTTCCCAGAAAGAATGTGAATCACATAAATGGTATCATTCTCAGTTTTTAATTAATTTATTTTTTTATATATAATTTAGGGCTGTCCTCGACTAAGGATTTAGACATTCGAATCAGAATTGTCGAATCTCTCTATGGTCGACTGATAGTCGAATCATCTGTGTGTGTGAATGGGTTGGGAGGGGCACGACACTGTCAGCAGAAGGGTAAAACTATTTTTATTTTCCTTTACACACTGCACACAGCAACAACTTTTAATAAAACGACCAAAACTGCCTGCCAACTGACAGACGAACTGACAATGGCTTTCTAATTTAGGTTTAAATAGCCTAAAAGGTAAAGTGGTGGATAAACATTAATAAACCGTTTTCTCATAACATGTTAAAGCTGCGATCGAAATACAGAACATCACACAAATATATAAAAGAATATTTTGATAAATAAACCTAAAAATATACCTGCCTAGAGAGGAAAAGAACACTTTGAGTGCGTTTACATGCACGTTCTGAAGCCGATTGTGCCTAAAGCGGGTGAAGACGTACGCAAAGCTCAGCCCCGCACGCCTCAGGATCTCACTCACACCGCCAGCTGATGCTTACATTATATTCACGCGAGCTCAATTTTGAAATGACTGACAGATGAGCTGCACGAAAGCGCTCTGTGGTGCGGCAGGATTATAAACAACTTCCTGAGTGGCCGTGGACAGGCGCTGAATGCTGCCGCCGGTGTGTGTACACTCATTGAACGTGTTCTAATTTTAAAGCCACGGTGCGAAGCTCAGCGCCCTTAAAGGGGTTACACGCCGATGCTCAGCTCAGCGCCGCGACACGTCTTTAAAATATTGAGCACCCCCATATTGCTAAAATGGTATGATCCTCGTTTCATAACACCCGCGAAGATTCGACCGTGAGATCGGTGGTCGAATCAGGCTCCGCATATCGATGCATCGAATCTTCGACTATTCGGGGTCACCCCTAATATAATTTAAATAGATTTTACACTCTAATGGCAATATCACATCGAATATCGCATTATTTATCAAGATATTGCATATCGCATTTTTCTTCAATATTGCACAGCCCAATCAGGAATTCATTGACATAAAAATGTATCTCTATAAAGTTTAGGGCTTAGTTCTTATTTGAACTGTTTCATTGCTTCTGAAGTCTAGCTCAGTTTATAGGCTGCAGTGTGCTGTGTAATGAGGAAATATGATCTTTACAGATTGATAATGCAGATTGTTTGTGTTGCTTATTTTTTTAGAAAATTGTAAGCAGTGACATGATCATTTTAACCGTCACACGATGCATAGCCATCATTTACATCTACATCCAGTTCAAAAACCTTCGTCAGCTCGGCTCCAAATACATACTGGGTGAGTTTCTCTGTCCAGCTCATTTCACTTCCTTAATGTGATTCATTTCCAAATGAAGCCTGATATTTGACAAGATTAAGTTGGTGTTTATCGTGGAGAACTAGATGGTCTTTATATACAAGCATTAATCTTTACCTCTCATCTCTTCATGTCCAGGGATCGCAGGTCTGTTTACCATCTTCTCCAGCTTTGTGTTCAGCACTGTGGTCGTTCACTTCCTGGGCAAAGAGCTCACAGGACTGAAGTATGATCTCCTCCGTCTCCCTCATTCATTATCATCTCTGTGTGGTGAGTGTGTCTGTAACCCGTGTCCTCGTGTTCCTCCAGTGAGGCGCTGCCGTTCTTCCTGTTGCTGATCGATCTGTCTAAAGCCTGCACATTGGCCAAGTTCGCTCTCAGCTCAAACTCACAGGTACAGAAATATGATTTGGCTGCCAATATAACATTAAACAACATCGTGAATATTGCTTTTTGTTTTGAACATTTCTTTAAGAGCTTGGAGTTTCACATACCTTCCTGAGTGTTAAGAGAGATGTTTTTATAGTGTTTTGGGTTTTTAAAAACGCAACATTTTTAGTAAATTTAAATGATTTCTCGTAGCCTGACGTGGTCATACTTAATTCTAGTCAGAATATGAGTCTGAAACTGCTCCATTGGGCTGTGATTATGGGGCGTTTCAACCCAACCAGGAAAGACGTCAATTGGATAGACCTACAACCAATCAGAGCAACGAAGCGACGCATTGTCCTATGTCAACAGAGCTCAACTGCACTGTGTTGCCAAATCCGCGTTTTTTTCTGCGGGTTGTTTTCTATGTCCGCGGGTTGATTTTTGAAGCGACTATTATGTGATATATAGACCCATGAGTGCGAATTTTAGCAGGCAACCTTGCTAGACATCCAGACTAGATTTCTCGTCCATTTAACATAAATAGATAAAAAATTGATGATGCAAATCAAGTGAAGTTAACACTATAATTAATTGACAAAAAATACACATTCAAGAAATGTATTGCTATTTTTATGCTTGTATCGCCATAATATGTTACTATTCTCGCCAGCTCTAATCTGCTAAACTTCACTATAATGCATTATAAACATCAATAACAATTTTCTGTAAAGCTAGTTTAAAACATTTTATATTGTATATTTTATAACCATATATGTTATAATTGTGCATAAGAATGTAAATAATGCCGGGTCATGTGACCCACAGGAGGAGGTCAGAGAGAATATCGGTCAAGGCATGGCCATTCTGGGACCCACGTTCACACTGGACGCGGTCGTGGAGTGTCTGGTCATCGGTGTGGGCACCATGTCTGGTAAGTTAAAGGAACATGTGACCCTTTAGCTCAAAACCAGTTGTGTGACTCACGGGTATATTTGTGGCAATAGCCAACAATAAAGTGTATGGGTCAAAATTATCATTATTATAATTAATATATTATAATATATATATAATTATTATATTCTTTTGGGCCAAAAATTATTAGGATATTAAGTATTATGTAAATTTTACTTTTGCTCAGCAAATACCTTATGCAATTTTAAGTCAAAGAAATGTATTGGTTAGAATTTGCTTGAACCCTTATTGTCTTAATCTGACTTTAAAGTGTTAGTTCACCCCCCCAAAAAATATTCTGTCATTAATTCCTCACCCCAATGACGTTCGACACCCGTAAGACCTCCGTTCATCTTCAGAACACAAATGATTATATTAGTGTTGAAATCCGATGGCTCAGAAAGGCCTTCATTGACACCAATGTCATTTCCTCTCTCAAGACCCATAAAGGCGCTAAAGACGTCGTTACAAAGCCCATCTCACTACAGCGGCTCTACAATCATTTTATGAAGCGACGAGAATAGATTTTGTGCGCAAAAAAATCGAAATAACGATGGCCGATTTCAAAACAAAGCTTCGAATCGTTATGAATCAGTGAATCGATTCATGATTCGGATCGCGTGTCAAACTGCTGAAATCGCGTGACATTGGCGATCCGAATCATGAATCAATGATGATGCATAACGGTTCGAAACTTTGTTCGTTATTTAAAAAAAATCCGGAAAAAATCTTCTCGTCTCTTCATATAATGATTGTAGAGCCGCTGTAGTGAGATGGGCTTTGTAACGACGTCTTTAGCGCCTTTATGGGTCTTGAGAGAGGAAATGACATTGGTGTCAATGAAGGCCTTTCTGAGCCATCGGATTTCAACACTAATATAATCATTTGTGTTCTGAAGATGAACGGAGGTCTGACGGCTGTCGAACGACATGAGGGTGAGGAGTCAATGACAGAATTCTCATTTTTGGATGACCTAACCCTTAAATCTTTCTGTTTATACATGTGTCACTGTAACTACTTCCTGTCTGGTTCCAGGAGTGCGTCAGCTGGAGATCATGTGCTGTTTCGGCTGCATGTCGGTTCTGGCCAATTACTTCGTGTTCTTGACGTTCTTCCCCGCCTGTGTGTCGCTGGTGTTAGAGGTCAGTGTGGCATTTGTTTCGTGTTTAAGATGCATGACATGTAAACCCATTTGTGAGTGAACACTGACCCCTGTCACTGACCCCCGTCACTTCCAGTTGTCCCGTGAGAGTCGCGAGGGTCGGCCCATCTGGCAGCTTAGTCATTTCGCTCGTGTCCTGGAGGAAGAAGAAGGAAACAAACCGAACCCCGTCACTCAGAGAGTCAAAATGATCATGGTGAGCTTTACAGACAGAAAGAGGTCACACGCTGCTGTTCTGTGGGATTATTTTAACTCTTCTGGTTTGCGTTTGCTTCAGTCTCTCGGCCTGGCGCTGGTTCACGCTCACAGTCGCCTCGTGACCGAATCTCCGACGCACAACATGAGCAGTTCAGACGTGGTTCTGCCCGCACCCAACATGGAGTCTGACAGAAGCATGTCCAGGTACGAGCTGAGAAACACAGTGATGTTTTCGCACAGATTTCAGCCGTCGTTTTTAAACGGTCTCGTTATTGTTCTCAGTGTGGATTTGGAGCAGGTCATCACGCTCTCTCTCGCTCTGCTATTGGCGGCCAAGTACGTGTTTTTCGAGCAGGCCGAAGCGGAATCCTCCTTGTCAATCAGATCTCCTGTGGCCACGCCCAACTGTGCTCTGACCAATCGGAGAGAAGAGGAGCGCTGTCAGAGCCCCGCCCAAGATTTTTCGACGAGAAGATTTTTTGTCGGGCCGGCCCCGCCCAACGACCTGAAGAGTGTCAATACCAATAAAGGTGAACAAGATCTTTTCTTCTTTTAACTTTTCTTTATTATTTCTGCTTTATTTCCCTCCCTTTGTTGATTGATTCCTTCTTTTTTGGGGTTAATTTCTGTTGTTTATGAATTTATTCTTTCTTATTGATCTGTCAGATGGAGATGGACAGCTTGAGGAGGAAGAAGTGGATGAGTGTCATGAGCTCCAGTCTAACCAGCGCCGCCCTGTGGACGAATGTCTCGCCATACTTAAAGACCCCAAAGTAATCAATCAATCAATCAATCAATCAATCACGTGTTCACTGATCTTAAAAGGTCATGTGCTTTACATGATCTTTCTCTCTCTCTCTCTCTCTCTCTCTAAGAGAGGAGCTCGGTTCCTGAGCAACGCTGAGGTGACGGCGTTAGTGGAGTGCAGAGGGATTCTGGGATACCTT
The DNA here is from genome assembly GCF_024679245.1 of Pseudorasbora parva. Lineage (NCBI taxonomy): Eukaryota > Metazoa > Chordata > Actinopteri > Cypriniformes > Gobionidae > Pseudorasbora > Pseudorasbora parva. Next base: position 5,295,425 of record NC_090189.1, read on the forward strand.
TTGGAAACGGTGCTGGAGACTCCAGAGAGAGGCGTGGCCATACGCAGAGAAATGCTCTCCGCCAAACTCCCGGACTCGTCGGCGCTGGAGAATCTGCCCTACAGACACTATGACTACTCGAAGGTGCGTCTCACGATTAGAGGATGGATACTTGATCCGCACTCTACTCACGATGGGCTGCGGAGAGTCACGTGTGATGGCGTGGTGTTTAACTGTTGTTTCCTCATTCTCAGGTGGTTGGCACTAACTGTGAGAACGTGATTGGCTATGTGCCTGTGCCAGTGGGCGTGGCCGGGCCCCTCTTACTGGACGGGAAAGAATTCCACATCCCCATGGCAACTACGGAAGGCTGTTTAGTGGCCAGCACTAACAGAGGATGCCGAGCCGTCACAGTGAGTCATACTTCCATTTCATTTTCTAATAAAAATTATTTATTTTCTCTTTCTTCTGCTCATTTTCTTTTTGAGATCGACTCTCCTACGATTAGAAACGGACAACTAAAAAGTAACATGTCATTTACTAGAGGTTCTTAAAAAATGTTAAAGGTGGGGTAAGTGCTTTCTGGTAACCGTTGTTGTTATTTCAAATCACCAAAACAGACACGCCCCTACCCCCAAAAAGGGTCTCGGCCCTATTGTGATAGCTCCGCCCCACACATGTGTAACCCAGGCAACGACTATGGCAGAATCTCTGTGTAACTAATCCAGGTCGAATATTCAATGAAAAAGTCATCCCTTCCATCACAAAAACAAGAAACGTTCTCATGAACAACTCTATAGTACACGAGCCGTCAGTCCAGCTAGCGAACATATTACAATTAAGACCAGATGGGTTATATAGATCATGAAAAGAGGAAACAAACATATATTAGGAGTATAGTATCTTACTTGTCGGACACATTTGGTGAGCTGATCTTGAAACACACATTGATGAGATTTAGTCGCTCCAAGCGAACATGACACGAGCATATTCAAGCAGCATATATTAGTTCTTTCTTGGCTAATGTCCGTCCTGTGTGACTCGTGTGTTTTGAATAATGACGCGCACTGAGCCTCTCTTCTCACCATAGACACGCCCCTTACCTGCTGATTGGCTACAAGTTTGTTATTCCACTCGGCCCGAGTCCTTTTTCTAAAACGGTTTTGAAAAAACACTTACCCCACCTTTAATTGTTCATTTAATTAATTTGAATAAACTATTTAAAAAAAATGATTGAGTGATTCAATGGCTCACTCATAAAGACATCAGTGCTTCATCCGTTTTTGAACGAATCTTTTCACGTTTGGGAAATTGTTTCCTACCTATACAAGACAACGGCTCTCTCTGGATCAGCAGCTGCGCCAACACTGATCTGAATGTTCGCTGTGATCGTGCTGTCATTAGGAATAAGATCACGGGTGTTTGTGGCGATTAATGGTGCAGCTCTGGTTTCATGTCTTCTTCTCTGAGTGTGAGTGTCTGGTCTCCTCTCTGACAGAAGTGTGCTTGTGTCTGTAGTTGTCTGGTGGCGTGAGCAGTCGCGTTCTCGCGGACGGGATGACCCGCGGGCCGGTGGTCCAGATGCCGTCGGCATGCCGGGCGGCGGAGGTCAAGGGCTGGCTGGAGAGTTCAGAGGGCTTCAGTGACATCAAACAGGCCTTCGATCACACCAGCAGGTCAGAGGGCGGAGGTCACATACAGAATGGGCCTTGTTTAGCACTGTATGGGAGAGTGATAACTTTAGCTCCGTGTTTTTCAGGTTTGCTCGTCTGGACCGGCTGCAGGTCAGCTTGGCTGGGAGGAACATGTACATACGCTTCCAGTCTCAGACCGGAGACGCCATGGGCATGAACATGCTGTCAAAGGTACAGCGGGTTCATGGGTCAGCACCTGAACTCTTCGCTCCAGTGTGTGGTGAAGGTTTAAAGGTTGTGTTTGGTGTGTGTAGGGAACAGAAGAGGCTCTGAGCAGACTTCAGGAGCGCTATCCTGACATGCGTCTGTTAGCCGTCAGCGGGAACTTCTGCACCGATAAAAAACCAGCCGCTGTCAACTGGATCCAAGGCAGAGGAAAATCCACAGTGTGTGAAGCCATCGTACCGGCACGAGTGGTCAAAGAGGTCAGACAGAAAGTCACTTGGGTTCAGTTCCTCTAGGGGGCGTCAGAACTCCTTATTTGACTTTTAATGCCTGGCTCACACTACAGGAGTTTTAAAATCCTATCAGATTATAAAATCTGGTTGCAGTACACACTTCAGGAGAATCTTTGCAGATTTTCTTAACTCAAATCTTAAACATGCTCACACTACAAGATCGAGGAGCATCACACACTACAAAATATTATTAAGATTATCGTGCCAGAGAAAGTGCGTCACGTGATCTACGCAGCAGATCGTAAGCGTGAAAACAAAATGGATCAGCCTACTACTGTAACATGATTGCTGTAGCCTACCAATAATGATCATTTGTTGTGGAAAAAAGACTAAAGTGTAAGACTAAACCAGTGTGGATTAGACAATGGTTGGGGAGACGGGCTCAACATGGATTGTCAGTTCTTCAGCGAGAAATGGAGGTAATTTTATTGACCTTATTTGATCCTGTCGTTCTGGCGTTCGTTGTGTGTGTGTGTTTGCAATGTATTTTTCCCCTCGGGGCTTGCCGTATAGAGGTAGTGCATGCACACTTATTGTACTGGAGTGTAGCGGGTTTTTCAGGCTGGTTATTACGCGTGTGACCGAGAATAAAGTGAAGGAACGTTCAGACGACTGTCATTTATTGTTTTCTTATTTCTCAGTATTTTAGGCGAACCCAGCACGAACGCTAGGTCACACTAGTGTGCTAGAATGTTTACCGCTGCCTAGTTCAAAAGTGATCATCACCTGTTGCAGTGTAGATTTGTGCTGTCAAATGAAAAACAAGAAATGCTGATACTCTCTCTCTCTCTCTCTCTCTCTCTCTCTCTCTCTCTCTCTCTCTCTCTCTCTCTCGTTACAGCAAACTACGGCAACTCAACTCGCGGTCGCCCTTTCGAAATGTCCGTCTCGTCGTAGACTTGTTTCCTATTGGCTATTGTGACAGTACTGACGTTATTACACTTTTGCTTATCCCGATAAATATCAAACATGTTTGAGCGAGCCCGATTTGCGTGAGAGCAGATCGGGAGGTGCAAGATTTGATCTGTGAACGCCTCACATTACCAGATCATCTGCGCCGAACATCGGAACCGATCGAGTCCTGGAAAAAAAATATTCTCTGAGTCTCGGGAGGGGAAAATCGGGCATAAATCGGCCTAAAACTCCTGTAGTGTGAGCCAGGCATAAGTGGCTAAACGTGTCTGTTTAAAGGATTAGTTCTCTTTTAAATAAACTGTTGCTGATAATTTACTCACCCCATGTCATCCAAGATGTCTTTCTTCAGTCGAAAAAGAAATTAAGGTTTTTGATGAAAACATTTCAGGATTTTTCTCCATTTGATGGACTTCAATGGACACCATACATTTGAAGGTCCAAATTGCAGTTTCAGTGCTGCTTCAGAGGGCTTTAAACAACACCAGACGATCAAGAAGGGTCTTATCTAGCCAAACCATCGCTCAAGTTTTATAAGCACAAATGCTCGCCTTGCTCTGTTCTGTGACGTGTGTTCGTGACGTCACATAAAACGCAATTATGTTGAAAAAGTCACGCTTGACATAGGTGTAAGTGCCGAGTCAGTGTTTACAAGGGTGTGGAAGGAGGACCATACACACGTTCAAACATCTGTCAGTTTAAAACATTTTTACAAACACTTGCCTACGTCCAGCATGACCTTTTAAACGTGATTGCGTATTACGTGAGGTCACAAATACACATCACAGAACAGAGCAAGGTGTGCATTTGTGCTTATAAAACTTCAACTTTTTATGTTTTGTTTAAATGAGCGATGGTTTGGCTAGATGAGACCCTTCTTCATTGTCTGGTATCGTTTAAAGCCCTCTGAAGCTGCACTGAAACTGCCATTTGGACCTTGAATTGTTTGATTATATTATTATATGGAGAAAATAAACTAAAAAAAAATTCGACTGAAGAAAGAAAGACATCTTGGATGACATGGGGTGAGTAAATTATCAACAAAAGTTTATTTAAAAGTGAACTAACCGTTTAAGCTTCTCGATGTGATCAGGGCATGAAAACCAATGGAAATGAATCGATTGCTGTAGTAATAGAGTTGATGTGTGTGTGTAGGTGTTGAAGACGAGCACAGCCGCTCTGGTGGAGCTGAACATCAGTAAGAATCTGGTGGGGTCGGCGATGGCCGGAAGTATCGGCGGATTCAACGCACATGCGGCAAACATCGTAACGGCCATCTACATCGCCTGCGGACAGGTGCGCGCTACACACACAACTCTTATAATAATAATAATAATAATAATAATAATACACATATTCCTGATCATATAGTGCATGATTCGATTCATCAGTGCATGTTATTATTAAAAACAACAAAAAAACTGAAATAATAGATAATAGAGAAATAATAAATAATAGAAATAGAGAAATAATATTAACAATATATTAAATCCTCTACTCACAATCCAGTGAATAATAAAAAATAAACTAATAAATGCATTAATATCATTTATATGTATTATACAGTTATATATATAGAGAGAAAGAAAATCCAAAGTCAGAAGTTAATGTTTATATACAATAAACTTAATTGCATACATTTCTATAATATCTGAACCTGTTATTTGTTATAAATACACATTTTTAATCACATTATGTGCAGTTTAATTCAAATCATTATTATTTGTATGATGATTAATTATTTTATAATAATTATACTATTATAATTATAGAATTATTATTTTATTATCAGTATTATTTTGGATCTGTTTTTGCCTTGCTTGCTATTTTTATATTAAATAAACTGGAAAACTGAGTGAAGATCTCACAGCACACGTTGTGTGTGTGTGTGTGTGTGTGTGTGTGTGTGTGTGTGTGTGTGTGTGTGTAGGATCCTGCGCAGTCGGTGGGCAGCAGTAACTGTATCACACTGATGGAGTGTGTTGGGACGGATGGAGACGATCTGTACATCTCCTGCACCATGCCTTCATTAGAGCTGGGCACTGTGGGCGGAGGAACCGGACTGCCTGCACAACACGCCTGTTTACAGGTAACACACACACACACACACACACACACACATTTGGTTCTTTGAGGGGAGGGACGCTCCATAGATGTAATGGTTTTTATACCGTACAAACTTTACATTCTATCCCCCTACACTGCCCCTAAACCTACCCATCTCACACACACACACACACACACACACACACACACACACACACACACACACACACACACACACACACACACACACACACACACACAGCCCCTGCCCCTAAACCTACCCATCTCACACACACACACACACACAGTCTGCCCCTAAACCTACCCATCACACACACACACAGCCCCTGAACCTACCCATCACAGGAAACATTCTGCATTTTTACTTTCTCAAAAAACCTCATCCTGTATGATTTATTAGCATTTTAAAAAGTGGGGACCGCTTGCCGGTGATCTCAGGTTTTATTATCCTTATGGGGACATTTGGTCCCCACAATGTAATATAAATAAGGACACACACACCTACCTCAAGGGTCAGTGAGGCCCTGTATGAGATGAACCGATGTTGTGTGTGTTGTCAGATGTTGGGTGTCCAGGGTGCCAGTGTTCAGTGTCCCGGTGAGAACTCCCGGACGCTGGCGCGGATCGTCTGTGGCACAGTCCTGGCAGGAGAGCTCTCGCTGATGGCCGCGCTCGCCGCAGGACACCTCGTCAAGAGTCACATGACGCACAACAGGTTAAACACATTATACAAATGTACATATAGAACGTATAGTAGAGTTTTCTATACATAAAGAATCTCACTTTTTTTTTTTTTTGCAGTGTCATGCAGGAAACAATACATTTAATTCAATGTGTTCCTTGCCATTTATTTGTAATAATTTGTGAAATATACTAGCAGATTAAGTATTATTTATATTACATTTATATGTAATATAATAAATATTATATTTATATGGTTTCGTTCTAAATTGCCTAGTAATATTACAAATCTTAAGTTTATAGTAGTTATATACGTAATTAGATTACAATATGATTTGGGATTAAATAGTTTAGTTTGGATTCTGATGCTCTCTCTCTCTCTCTCTCTCTCTCTCTCTCAGGTCAAAAGTCAATGTTAGAGAGACTGAATTGCAGCCTAAAGAAGCTTCATGAAGCCCGCGCCCCAGAGAACTCTGGGAAATGGAGTCTTGAGCGCCCGTCCGTGTGGTTCCTCGTGCTCATTGTCAGGGCGTCTGAAGACAGTGGACAGACGGCCGGAGGAGCTTTCTTCTGTGAAGCGGCTCAGTTAGCAGTCTGACTGGGAATTATGGGAAATACTAATGCTTTTCCTTTGCTTTGTGCCTCAATTTTATAAAGCGACGATATGAGTAAACGAGCGAGATGCCCAGTCATTGCTCATTTGACTGAGTCTGTGTTTAGTCTTGCACTACAAGCCAGGCTTCTTTTGCACACGGGCAAAGTTTAGACTAAATGATGATCTCAGATCAGAGCTTGATGGGGGTTTTGGACCTTCAGGAGCGTCAGATTGTGAATGAATGTATTTAATGTGTCTAATCAATCACGCCAAACTCACTGTGACAAACTCCACTGACGGACCTTATAAACGAGGTGCTAATGTAATTTAATAAGTGATTTAACTTTATGAATCTGAGTGTAGATGTGTGTGTGTGTGTGTGTGTGTGTGTGTGTGTGTGTGTGTGTGTCAAATGAATCGAGTCTGATTGCGTTGAGTTTCTGAATTGCCACTGTATGAGTTCATGTCTGTAAAGTGCTTCAGCTTTTCTCGATAAAAGCAAATCCTTTGACTTTCTGACTACAGGAAGTGCCGGTAAAGCCATATCAGTGTCCTTTAGAGTTGCTTTCTCTCCTGCTAAACTATTGATTACATCAGCATATTTTTAAAAGTCAGTATTTTTGTTGGAGAACTGTTTAAAATGCATCAAACTGAGAAATTAAACATTATGAGAGATTTAATTGTATTTTGTGTGGAGTTGTTTCTAAAGAGTGCAAATTCAGTTCAATCCACACCATGATTTAAGTGTTTTGTAAGTTTATTTTGATGAAAGCCTTTACAAATAAAATAAAAAATTATTTTATATATTATATATATATATATATATATATATATATATATATGTAACATTAAAAAAACTGTGTAACAAGCCCATAATGAGTACACTATTGTAATATATTAATTGTTTGGGTGTTTTTAAAGGGTTGATGACATGGATTTAATTTAATGTTCCTTGAAGGAATAGTTCACCCAAATCGAAAATGTGATGTTTATCTGCTTACCTCCATTTCATCCAACATGTAGGTGTGTTTGTTTCTTCAGTAGAACACAAATGAAGATTTTAACTCCAACCCTTGCTGTGTGCCAGCATGTATGTCAGTGGTGAGACATGGATGGGAGAGTAAAGCCCTATTCGGACTGGATTAGATTAACATGGGGACGTGGGGGTAAAGTAAGTATTACTAGAGGTTCTCTGTGATTTAAGTCCCGTCCGAATGTGACATCTCGGTAATCATTACGGACAATGTCAGTGAGAATTACCGAGACTTTAACCTTCTGTAAATGACCTTGGGTAATACTAATCCCGTTCGAATAGACCCACTGCAAAAATGTATGGTAAAATCCCGTCATTTCCGGTTTAAAAGTTTTTTAAAAAGCGCATTTTGCGAGCATGGAGGCGCTTGAAGCATTCGGTTGCGTTTATAGGTGTTGGGACAACTCTATGTCAAACGTCCAGTATTTTCCACATATCATTTAAAGCAAAAAGAAGATCAAAAGCAGAGGCACAACACTTAATTTAGCTCTAGGAAAGTATCTATTACCAATACAGTCCAATCAGAATCGTTAGACTGGACCTAACTGTTTATTAAAACACACATATATAGACTGAGACGGAGTTCAGACTGGCGCTCATGTTGTGTTTGCTCACGTGATAACAGCAGCGTCATACACACATGACGACACGGAGGATACCGTTGTGTGTAAAGCGAGTTACTCTTCCCACTTCTGCTAGTTTTACCGAGATGTCTTATCCTGTGCGAATTGGCCATTAATATTACAGACGTCCTGAGGTAAAATGACTTTACCCCCATGTCCCCATGTTAAACTAATCCCGTCCGAATCATAGGCAGTAAAAGAAATGGACGGAGCGTTCCCATTGACTTCTACGGCGTTCAGTGAAGTCAACCTAGGGGCACTCACTTCCTGATGGCTGAGCGAACTGCGCCGGCTCAGACTGAGCTTGACGACGTAGATGTGACGTGAGCAACTCTCTGACAGCTATAGGTCTTCTAGTAGTTGTGGAAAGTGAAATCTGAATCACGTTGTTTAAATATTTTCTCCCGTTGCTTTTGGCTCACTATGGGCTTCTCCCCATTCTTCCCCCTTAACTTTATCAGACTTTATGTTTCCACTTCCCCCCGACTGTCTCATAGACAGTAAAAGATTGCCTGCGAGCGTCTCCTCAGGTCTATACGGTAATTTCTCAACTGTGCGACAGAGTCGCGTTGGTTATGACGCAATCGTTAGCCTATTTTTACAAAAAAGCTTCTACGGGGCGATAGTGTAAGATACAAGGTAACGGAGCCTTTTATGCATTGTCGTGTTTCTTTAGAAATAAACAATGGACAAATGGAGTCTTTAAACGCCTCAGATGTAAAGTTATTCACTGTCAAAGTGACTCAAAAATGAATGGGAGTCAATGGGATGCTAACAGCAGGTGATGGCTTGGTTAGCAATGGCAGCCCCTATGGGTGGAACGCTTTCCGAGCGCTAGATTACCCCCTTGGTCCGAATAGGGCTTATGGGAACTACGAGAGTAAAAAAACAAAAAACATGCACATACAAATCCATATTAAACCCCGCGGCTCAAGAGGACGCACACTCATGTCTTTAGACACAAAACGATCAGTTTGTGCGAGAAACCCAACAGTATTTATATCATTTTTTACCCCCAATACAACCCCATGAGTGTGTGATCACTTCCGGCCCTTGCGTAAACTGCGCCATATTGTGTACATTTTCCTCACACACCAGAAGTGATCACACACTCAAGGCTGTTGGATATTTATGAATATCTATGGCTGCACCCTGACTTGTTACCTTGCTGCCTTATCAGGCAATAACTTGAGGGTGTTTGCACACCTTAAAAGCTTACGCTGCGCAGTGGCGCCACCACGCGGCCACCCCTGGCCAACCCCTGGCCACCCCACTGGCCACCCCACTGGCCACCCCGCTGGCCATGGCGTAGGTTTGGGGGTGACGCTAGGTACTAGTCCCAATCAATATTTAGAATAAGCAAAATGACGCGTCCCGTATCAAACCAATACGGACGCGATGCACAAGATTGCGTTTTAGCGGCGCTTTGCTGCCATAGTGACGGAGTCTCGAGAACATGCGCTGGAAACTTGCGCGTTTTTTGAGAAGGGGTCCAGCGAAAAATCGGCAGCTGGCAGCAGGAAGTTGCTGCCAATGGCAGCCGACAGTACCTGCCACTAAAACCGGACGTCGGCTGCCGTTTACTACCAGAAGTAGGCGGTACCTGTCACTTTTAGCCACCGGAAGCAAGGCAAATATAGAACGAGTGATTTAATGAATAACAGCCTTATCATAATTGTGATATTAAATGATTAAAACTTACTATAGTAGATAGGCTAGCTGAATTTTTATAAACAAAATATATGTATATCGTTCATTGCGATATGTTGAATTTGGTAGGTTGTTAGAAAAAAAACAAAGTGTGATGAGTTTCAAACATCCCACAAATTGATTCATGATGTAATTCAGAAACACTGAGCTAGTCACAAAATGTTAACTATGTTTTATTGAGAGTGAATTTAAGAGTGGAACTATAAAGACAGAATAAATAAAGAATCACTTCTCCAGCAACTGGCACACGTCACTTCAGAAACCTGGTTGTGTGTGTTTTTCAGATCTAATCACTTTTATTGTCACATTAGCAACAGCATATGCACTGTGGTAAGTGAAAGTCTGAGAGCAGTGCAGAATACAATTGGACATACTTAACAGGTAACAATACACATTATACACAATAAATAATGTACATATTATACACACAATGCATAAGATGAATGAATGAATGAGGCACAGTGGTTTCATATGAACTGATGTACACCCAAAGTGCTTTACAACCATGTCAGGGGTCTCTCCTACCACCACTAGTGTTCAGCATCCAATTATACACATTGTACAGTTACAGAGGTACAGCAGGTTGATAAGTAGGTGATGGCAGAATTGATGGTGTTAAAAGTGCAGTGCATAATACATTAGGTTCACGTTTGGTTGAAATTGTGTAAAGTGTGGAGTCTAAAGTGCAGTGTATGGCATAGCATAGAGTGGGGTTGTAAGGCACATCAGTTCGGGTTGTTTAGCAGCCTGATAGCCTAAAAGAAAAAAGCCATTCCTCAGTCGGCTTGTGTGGGACTGGTGCTGCAGAGAGAGCAGTCCGTGGCTCGGGTGGCAGGAGTCACTGATGATCCTCTGGGCTTTATACACCGTCTGGACGGAGGGAAGCTCAACTCCTAAAATGTGGTTTGTAGGTCACCTGCAGTGCAGTTTATCTACCAAGTGTTCTTGATGCTCTCCACAGTGCAGATGCAGAATGGTCTAAGGATGCTGGGGTTCATTCCAAACTTCCTCAGGCACATGAGGTATAAGAGAGGTGCTGACGTGCTTATGTGTGCGGCTGTGCGCAAACCATGTGAGATCTTTAGTTATGTGAACTTAAAGCTGTTGACCTGCTCCCTACAGGCGTCAAAGGTGACAGGGTGTGTTCTCTGTCCTTTCCCCTGAAATCCACCACCAGCTGATTATGTTGTTGATGTTGAGTTAGAGATGGTTCTCCTGGCACCAGTGTGTTTCTTGAAGCATCTCTCTCCATTTTCCTCTTCCAGTGTAGCCTAGAGGATTCATAAGAAAACTGTGTCACGAGATTTACATGACCTTATTAACAGTAGTATACATGCACATCCATGTGAATACTATTCTTATTGCATTTTGCAATCAAATACCTATTAAACCGTTATCGCTAGATAAGCCGTGTTTAAAGGCTGCATCCTCCGGCAGTCGCATCTGAAGCCTGCATACGTCATAAGGCCGTCTCATTTAAAATAAAAGTGAGTAGGACACTCCAAATGCGACCTTCGAATGAGTCCTTCTTTCACAGGAATTTGGAGTGTGCATGAGCTCTATCCTTCACAGCTGGAATAACCCACAATTCTTTGCGTCGCCGTTAACAACCGCCTTTTTTTTTTATTTTATGAAAAGACAGCACCTCGCCAGATATACATGCAAGTGTTGATGTGGTGTTTAAATGCAATTAGTTCAAGCTTGTTTTCGTTTTTTAAGCTCGATTACCTCAAACAGATAGTTGTGGTAAACAGGATTACAACTGTTTAGTGCTTGTTTAAACGTTTAAAACAGTACATTGCTGACAAGATAGGAAACATTTCATAGTCATTTTAAAGTTATAAATAATTTTTAATTCATATAACTGGCATGAGAGCGCAAAGAGGCTGAACGTGTTGGCATAGCAGCGTGATACTTCCTGCCTGTGTGTCCTACGAAGGACATCTCAATTCTGATTGAGGACACTCCGTATACTGCATCCTACACAGGACGGAGCCTTCGAAATTAAACGAAATGAGACACAGCTACTGTCTACAGGTCTCTGATTCTTTTTGGTCGACAAATGTAGCCTCGGAAATGAGACAGCTCCTGATCAAAACTCACCTGCCTGTACTTACTAACCCTGAAGACGCTGATCAGGGTTGGAGCTGAACTCTGCAGGACTGTGAACGAAACTGCACATCTCTGCTCCAAGGCCTGAAATGGAGAGGTCATATAAGGGAGACATTCAAAATGTTTACCTGTTGGTTTGCCTCCAGGAACAGAGTTGGGAAACACTGGTCTAACCAGCAAATGTGTGCTTTCACAAGAATGAGTTCCCACCAGAATTTGTAATGCAAACATACAAGACCCAAGTTTACAAAAGCAGGATCACAGCACCTCAATGAGCACATTAAGTAGCATTTCTCTGGCAACAATGAGGCATACAAAACTAACAAAAATGAATGACATTGTCATTAAACACTATTATTTTCTAAACATCACTACTTACAGTAACTTTCCTTAATAGAGAATGCACATCCTATGGGTGCAGTTAGTACTTAAGAAAAACATTTATTCTGTATTTTATTCAGAAAGATACTGTATACGGGGGAAACACTTGAAATTAGCCTGTCACACTGAATGTGCTGTTACCTTGTCTGTTGTTTCGTCTGCATCAAATATGCCCTGTGTCTTCCTAGAAAATATTATTTGGTTATTACTAATATTCCAAAATTTAAGTCAAAAATATCTTGAACTCACATAATCTATTCCTTCACTTCTTTATTACTGACACCAGCAGATTCACTGGTAGGAGTCATGCTGAAGCACAGTAGATACATTCAAAATGACATTTAAAACGTCCCAAAATACTTTTGATAAATAATTACAAAATGTGTTATGGTTAGTAAAGTCAAACCCCCAGTCCAGCGCAATATTCAGTGTAGTAGTGTTTTTTCCCCCACATTTTTATAACAATTATGAATATAAATCAAACTAAAGATTTGAAAACACCTAAATAAGGAATATCCCAGTGTTTTACAAATGATTAAACATGTCTATCATTAATGTTGTGTTAGAAAAGCCTGCTCTTTTACTTACATTTCTTACCATAAACATACATATTCCACAGTCTCCAGTGTTGACTCTTCTGTTTTGACAAGTTAATGTTTGAAAGACAATACTGCGGCCGGTGATGCTAATTAAATGTAAAATACAAGACGCAGCTCTTTAAACAATTAACTCAGGTATGTCGTTCTCTGATTTTAAAGTTAACTAACCTAACGATTTTTCGCGAATGCCAGGTGTTATTTATTTATGATGCCTATCAATTTACTCATTCGAGCTCTGCCGACATCATCGCTGTTTACACGCTGCAGTCACCGGTCATCATCTGATTGGTTGGTGTCACTCTTTGGGGGCTAGTGATTGGAGATCGAGAAGTGGCAGGTGCCGCCTACTTTGGCAGGTTGCCTGGCTGCCAACGACTGACTTCCGGCTGCCAATAAGTGTCTTCCGGCTGCCATCGGCAGGTACTTCCTGCTGCCAGCTGTCGATTTTTTTTCTGAACCCCTGCTGGGTTTTTTTTAAAACATGTCGAGCTCGCGTCCACAGTTTGAACGCAAGAGGATTTCCAGATATAGGGCTGAATAGAAAAAAAGGTATCATGAGTGGGTCTGTCCAGTAACTTAAGATGAACCTAAGACAAACTGCACCCTTTGCAGAGAAGCATTTCAGTGTCTCAGACTGTCTGACTGAAAGCATGCGATGACAGACACATTCGTGAACTAAAGGTAGGCCTATTGTTTTTTTAATGGATAATATAATATTTCATACATTATCAGAGCTTGGCAGACTTATTTTTTTAGATATTAGAACTGTTAAATAATAGATTATAGCATATTAATGTTATCAATTTATCATTTAGCAGTTTGATATTTAAAAAATATTTAGATTAAAATGGGACAAATAATTACATAATAATATAGTCATAATAGTAAATTAAGAAAGAGGATTAAACATTTTTGAATTTCAGAATTGTCAGTAAAGTGGTTGCTGGTTCAGAATGACTGCTTAAAGAGACAGTGCACCCAAAAATGAAAAATCTGTCATAATTTCCTCACCCTCAAGTTGTTCCAAACCTGTATGCATTTCTTTATGTAGAAGACACATTCCTACCATGGAAGTCAATGTTGCCCCCAAAGCAAACATTTGGTTACAAACGTTCTTCAAAATATATTCTTTTATGTTCAACAGAACGAAGAAACTCATACAGGTTTGGAACATCATGAGGGAGAGTAAATGATGACAGAAATTTCATTTTTGGGTGAACTATCCCTTTAAAGTACACCAATACAGGCTTCTAAAGAGATCTTCAGAAATAAATAAAATAATCAAAAGTAAAATACTTTAAAATGTGTTCTGTTGCAAGTTTACATACTTGATTCCATTATTATTGTTGAGCTGCTGTCATTGTTTCATTGTCACTCTTATCACTCTAACTCTTTAACTAAGTTCATAAATTATTTTCAAAAACGGATTCAAAACTGATTTGGAAAAAAAAAACATACACACAAAATAACTTATTTTCAATATAAAAAGTGATTGTGGACTGGATATCTTTTGACCTTTTATCACAGTCTTGGACATGTCAAAGATTAGTAACAACACTGGCTCTGATGCATTTTTAGTTTGTGTGCAGCATCAGATTTACATTGTTTTAATCCCTCATTTATATGCAGTTATTATACTCTATACAAATGCCAGAAACTAAGCTTCTTCTTTTTTCTTCAGCACAGGCCTATCTAAAGGGTTAATGGTGCCACCTGGTTATCAACTGTAAAAATTACACATTTTACCTCTTCCCAACTGGGAAAACCACCAACAATCAAGAATGCATGATTATATGGTGTCATGGCTTTCCAATAATTTTTTTGTGGCTATAATGGAAGTCAATGGGGCAAAAACAGCCATGAACAGTAAATGAGGGAGAAAAAAATCTGATGCTGCACAAAAACTAACAATGCATCAAAGCTAAAGTTGTTACAAATCTTTGACATGCCCAAGACTTTTATATATGTATTTTATATTTAAAATAAGTCATTTTGTGTGTGTTTTTTTTTTTTTCAAATCCGTTTGAAAATCATTTAGGAACTTGGAAAATAAAGAGTATTATTATTTTGGTACTGGATAATTTGAACTGAAGAGCCTCATAAATTAATAGACTTTGCACGCTCAGACAGCAACAGGTCAGCTCATGCCCGTCAGTCAACAATTTCAAAAGAAGTTAACGTTAGAAGACGAAGACTATGGTAAGTAAATAAGTAAAAAAAAAAGACGACGCGGAATTATGTGTCGTGACGTGCTACAGGCCGGTTTACTACACCAGAAGAATACAATTCTGAAATTATGGTTTCTAGTTTTGGTGTGCCACTCCAAGATTTTAAGTGGCCCCATCTGGCCACCCCTATGAAAAATTTCTGGAGGCGCCACTGACGCTGCGTCAGACGAACTGCAGTGAAGGATGCATCTATGCTGCCTTCAAAACTCGATCAGATGACAAGAGACTCCACAAGAGACAGGAAGTGAAGTTAACATCAGAATAAGATGTGCCTTGATGCCTTTCTACCTTGAAATGTGTCCTCCCAAGGCAGATTTTTCAGACGCAGCCTATATATGAAATAGACTTCTGCTGATGATTTTGCTAAAATAACACAATACAACAAACAAGACGACGGCATCAGCTAACACAACATTAAAAGTTACCATAGTAAAGTAAAAACATGAAAAGTACAGTACATGTTATATTGAGATGCATAAATACACAAACTAATTCATTCTCACCTGTGAAAGCTTATCCCATTTCTTCAGGAATTTTTTCACAACTAGAAGCTGCGTCATCGATTCTTACTGTGAGGGATGACATGCTGACCGGTCTTTTTTTGTTTGTTCATATTTACTTTTAATATATAGGGACAAACACACACACATCATTTAAAGCTACACTGTGTAACTTTTTTAGTTTATTCTTAGCTCAAAACACTTAGTTCTTTCAAAAATATATGTGCTCATTAATGTATATTTACTTCTTTCACGTAATAAAGTATTCTGGTAAGTTTATAATATGCCATTGAAAACACATACGGGTGAGGGGTTCGAATGCCGGTCGCCATGTTGCTCCTCCATCTTGAAAGTACATTAGCCAAAGAGGGACATACCCGTAAATTCAAGCTTCGCCTTTCACGTTTTAACACTCGATGGCACCGTGTCGAATGTGAAGAGGGGGATTGCCATGTTAATCTTGGACTAAATCGGCCACCGTAGGAGTTAAAACGAAATTAAGAGGAATAGAAACTATTATTCACTGGATGGTCATATACCTTTACACCGCTAGATGGGGGAAAATATCACAGTGTAGCTTTAAAGTTAAATAAAGTAAGAAAGTACTACATTTTTAATGTAATTAAGTATCAAAGATAAAAAAAACTATTTATGAAATAAAGTGCAGTAAAAAGTACAAAATTATGCTCTGGAATATGTTGTGAAGTAAAAAATTTCTAAAGAAAAACACTGATAAAGTAAATATACTTGAGTAGAAAGTGAAATACCTCACTACGGTCCACCTCTGCGTATGTATTAAACATTTGATCTAATTACACAATATTACAAATATTCAAATTAATAGTAGAAATTGTGTGTGTGTGTGTATATATATATATTATATATATATGTGTGTGTGTGTGTAATTTTTATTGTCTAATATCACAAATATTATCGTTTATATAATTAATATATTTATTAATATTACAATATGATTTTATAATTATATTGGCCTTTAACCTGTTTGAGAGAGAAAAACTTCTCATGTTTATTCTCAGGTATATTTAAACAATATCTGTATCAAATATTGTAGTTTTGTACGTGACAAATGAACTATTTTTGAGTTTCTAAAGCTCCAGAACATCAACAACCTGAACAAAATGAAATATGGACTCAAAGAAATGATCAAGAGTCAGCGGTGCAGAAAGATGTCAATCATTTTATTCCTCTCTAAACAGGCAGCGGCGCCGCCCTCTATTCACAGTACATGTTCATCCTGACACCTTTAGTGACGCGTATGTACACAAAACACCTGAACCCCGAGGACTTTACATTCAGTGCAAATGCAACTAAAAAAACACACTAGACTGCATTAGAGGGACACACAAGCAGAGTTTCCACTGGAAAACCCTCCAATCAGGGGAAAGCAGGTGTTCGCTGTGTATTTTCCCCATTTATTTTATAAAGTAACACATTCAGCTTTACGGTTTCACTCCGGTGGATTCGTACATTCGGGTTCAGCGAGTGTCTGGAATGTTTAAGTTGTACGAGCGTGACGTTTTGAAAGGTTACCGCGAACACTCAGATGTTGTCGTCGTGCACCTGCTCTACGATTGGCTACTTCTTGTCCTCTAAAGCGTCTTTAACAGTCTATCATGGGAACGGTTTGACCAACGAGAATGTTTAGCAAAAAATTTAAAAGCTCTTGTCATTCTGCAATTTTGCTACTTAGTCATTTTGTATAGTTTACCAGTGCAAATATTCTTAAATCAAGACGCATTTACTGGAGACCTTTGGAGAAAAAAAAGTTTCTTATCGAAATTGTTATTGGAGAGTGTTTTATGCAAATATTTGTCTGAGAAACTTAATTCAAAGGGGAAAAGGCCATTTTTCTGACTCCATTGGCAGATATCACTTCTTGTTTTAAGCATAACCGTAATAAATGTAGATTTTTTCCCCCAGAAAATTCAAGTAAGTGCATCTTGATTTAAAAACTACTGGAAAACAAGACAAAAATACAGACTAAGAAAATCATTTCCCCCAATTTGTGCCTTGTAAGATTGTTTATGAATGCTTGGGATTCAGGTTTCACATTGGAAAAAACACATTTGATAAAGAAAAAAATAAATAAACGCAACTGATTCTACAACTACGTCATCTACACCCCAAATTTAAACCGCATCGCCCTATTGGATAGAATATTTGATTGGCATCAGAGCTCCTCCAATGAGAAGACACTTTTTTCTGATGACACGGTGTGTCCTTGCTGATTGCAGAATCACATTTAAATAATACAAGGTAAGAAATCAATATGAAATGATCTTTGTAGAAACACTAAAGGATGCCTGGGTCGTGGCTGATATAATGGACGTGGGCGGTACGAACAGCAAGACGTACCAGATCAATAATGAGGCACTTTTCTAGAAACGTTTCTCTCTCTCACACACACACACACACACACACACACACACACACTAAGGCATATGGAGTTGGATTAGTCAGGTAAAAGCATCGACTGGCGATCTTAAGCAATAATTAAATTATTTACAAATAATCTGCGCACAAGCTCGCCCAACGTATTAAAATGTTTTGCCTGTTACGATCGATCTGGAATTGTGCTACGGTACGTCAGCTGCGGAGACACGGATATAACTAAAGATCACATCACCACAGAAGATAATCGTCCATGTCAGCTCTTCGTCAGCGGCAGACTGTGCGCTTCATGAAAGAGCCGGCGAACACTGAGACGAAAGGCAGGTTCACAGGCCCACGAAAGCCTCGAGTTCATTCACAAACATGCCTTTGATTCACACTGAACGGTGACGATTATACGTGGACAATGAAAGCAAAGCTGAAATGTTTGTTCTAAACAAAATACACTAATAATCAGGACTAAAACAGCCGGTCTCGTGTGTTCAGCTTCAAAACTCTGTTATATATAAACTTCCCATCTCACTTACTTACATACATACATATATATTTATATCAATATAGACCTCTGGCAGAAAACACGGGACAGACGTTGGCGTTTGGCATCTCTAGTCCTCTGCCTGTGTGAACTAGTGTGTGTGGCGCTACAGAAGGGCATCAAGCGTCTACCGATGGGCCGCTGAGGGCTTCCTGTGGCAGATTCTGGAGAGTCTGGAGATGGGACGCGATGAGTCTTCCGTGCGGGAACCGGACGCCCTCGCTCAGGCACACTGACGGCAGAACTGGGGGACTGCAGAAAACAACACAAACACAAACAATAATCATCCGTTTCATAATGATGATACATGATAACATACATAACTAATGGGTTTTTTTTCTTCCTCTTTACAACTGTTTTAATTATCCTTGTTTTTATTTTAATTCTTACACATGGTATTCTCATTTATTATGCATATGTTATCGCTATTTTAATTAATTTCTATGTAAAGCACTTTGAATTTAGCCTGGATGCCAGCCGAACTTAGCCCCGCCCACAACATTTTTAGGTCGGGTGGTTCGGTCTGGCCTCGATCCATAGAGGAGTGATTATGCCTG
Source organism: Pseudorasbora parva (assembly GCF_024679245.1). NCBI lineage: Eukaryota > Metazoa > Chordata > Actinopteri > Cypriniformes > Gobionidae > Pseudorasbora > Pseudorasbora parva. The sequence continues at coordinate 5,314,501 of NC_090189.1, forward strand.
AACAGAAACTGTTCGGACCAATGAAATCATCAGGGCGGGCTTTAGACGATGACGGACAGATGATCAACAGTAGCGTAATCATCACGTCATCAAAGGGGCTTGGATTATATTTGTTCAAATCCTAAACGGAGAGCTTGTTTGTATCTGCATTCACCATCACTATTTCTCAGAAATGATGATCATGTTGGGTAAGTACTCTGTGTATCATTAAAATCATTGATTTTTTTACAACACCAGCAAAGATCGTTTACTCCAGCACGTGTGCAGACAGGGTTGCCAAGTTTTTACAACAAAACCCGCCAACTACTAGCCCTAAACAATAGCTTCTCGGGGGGTTCTCCAGAAAAAAATGGTGTTTGGGGGGTAAAATGTGTTATTTTGGTAAGGTTGCTGCTAAAATTCGCACTCATGGGTCTATATATCACATTATAGTCGCTTCAACCCGCGGACATAGAAAACAACCCGCGGAAAAAAACGCGGACCAGGCAACACAGTGCAGTTGAGCTCTGTTGACATTTGACAACTATCGTAATGCGTCGCTCCGTTGCTCTGATTGGTTGTAGGTCTATCCAATTGATGTCTTTCCTGGTTCGGTTGAAACACCCCATAATCACAGCCCAATGGAGCAGTTTCAGACTCATATTCTGACTATTGAGTATGACCACGTCAGGCTAATTTGAATTGCCATTGGGTTATAAAAGTGCTATAGAAATAAACTTGCCTAGTGAAATGGTAACTTCTCAACAAGGTCCCATTATTAAATGCATTAATAACATTAACAACGAGTTATACATTTCTTACCGTATTTATTAATCTTATTGTTAATGTTAAGTTAATAAAAATACAATTTGTTCATTGCTAGTTCATGTCAGCTCAGATCCATTAAATAATATTAGCATGCAACTTTTCATTTTAATAATGTTAAAATTAATATAAAATTAAGATTAATAAATGCTTTAGAATGATTGTGTATTGTTAATTTATGGAACCTTTTGTGACCAATAAAATAAATAAATAAATTAATAATAATAATAATAATACGATAATAGCAGTTCTAAAAATAACATAACTAGCTAAATAAATAGTAATAATAATAAAATATATACGCAAACACACACACACACACATATATATATATATATATATATATATATATATATATATAATTATTTTTTTGATCATTTATATAATTATATAATTATATATATATATATATATATATATATATATATATATATATATATATCATTATATAATAATATAACTAATCAAATAAATAATTAAATAATATATTACTAAATATTATTTTAAATATATAATAATAAAATAAATAATACAATAACAGCACTAATAATAAAACTAAATATTTTTAATTTATTATAAATTATAATAATAAACTACATTAAAATAATACTAATCATAATTTATAAAGGAATGGAACATTTTATTGTGACTAAATAAATAAATACTTTAATAACAATAATAATAATAATAATAATAATTATTATAATAATAATAATAATAATACAATAATAATAATTAGATGATAATAGCAGCACTAATAGCAACATAACTAGCTAAATAAATATTAAAAATAATAAAATATATTGAAATATTATTAAAATACTAAACATAATATGTTGTGTTATTGATGGAGTGTAAAAAATAAAGTCAATCTTCCAAACAGTCTTATATTAGCCAAATCCACTCTAATGAACCTATAATAATAATAATTAGTATTTTAGAGCAGACGAATTGAGAGGAATGGTGAAAAAGATTAGCCAGAGTTAAAGCTACGCTGTAGACATGAATCGCTGCTCATCAAGCGCTGTAGTTTGCTGTACCTGGTGCTCAGAAGAGGATGGACTTTCCGGCAGTTTTCTCCTGGACGTAGGAAGTGAAACGCTTGAGGAATTTGGGATATTCTCTCTTCGCCACGGCCCTCAGGACAGACGCAGGAGCCCAGCCGCCAGGATTCACTGCAACAACAACAAATAAACTCATATATTATTAAAAATTAATTAAATAAATATATATAAACAGGTATATATAATTGTGTTGAATAGATGTCCCTACAGTCATTGTATTCACCACACTAATGCATGAACAGAGGCTGCCAGATTACAAATATTGATGTATTTTGATATTTTATTAATTATTTGATTATATGTAAGAAGTACCGTTGGCCACGTATGTGATTTTGCACAGGATGTTGTCTCTGCTGATCTCTTTGTCGCCCTCTGGTGGACTGACCAGCGTCTGGCAGATCATCGCAATGTTGATTTTAGCACGAACGCATCTGTTGTTTGGCTACATGAAGACAAAAACAATGAAACAGTCATAAATGAAAATTACACAGCGACTACTTACTTACTGTATCATAGAAGCTGTCTGTAACCATTTAACTCAATTTTAACAGGCCATATTATGCCTTCATTATATCTTCATTTTGTTTCTTGGCTCTACTAGAATAAGGTCATGCTTTTTTGGGAAATTTCCTGCCCCTTACCATAACCGACAGTTTCAACCAAGTGGCAACCTCTCCTAGTTTCTGTTGAAACCAATACGGAAGTAATGTAAACTGCAAGTCCTCCAAACAGGCTCTGAATCTCATTGAGCCCCATGTTAAAAAAAATGCCCAACTTTACAGCAGAAAAAAACATGTTTACAGCCTGGTACAAATTGTGGTTTTGGTCTATACGGCTAATTTTGCCCTTCATGACAACTCTGAGGTGGTGAATTTTTTTATAACTCATTCATTTACATTATATAAAGCCTTAAAGTTCTGCATAATTAAGGGCATGGCCACTTTGAGTGACAGGTGGATTGCCGTTTATCCGCTGTCTGTTAGTCATCATGTCACCTAAGCTCCGCCCACATCCCACATCTTTACCCATTGTCAATTATTTAGGAGTGACGTGCAATGACACTAGCTGCGTTAAGATGGACCATTATAATCTGATCATAACCGGACTAACAGCACAAAACAACAAAAAAAGTCACATCAGTCGGAATGATTTGGCCAGATTGGATTGGTTTATTCGTTTTGTAATCCGATCGAGAGGACATGTAAACAATTGATCGGGTTGAAAACCGACACTGGAAAGGACTGTGCATGTGCAATGACCTATGAACGAGCTGTTCTTCCTGTTGAATAAAGTGTCATAAAAGATTGTCCTGTTATTCTAAAACTCATCTGTGAAATGGAGCAGGACAACGTCCCACCATTCCTCGTTTCAGACTCTTATGCTCAGACGCTTTGTTTTAGGCGTTTTTACTGTGTGATAAATATGAACAGCACGGCATAACAGCTCGTTGTGCCTAATTAGGACTGAAAATAGTCAAAAGTTCACATCCAATCAGAAGCTTGTGAAACACAAACGCACACATCAACCCGATCACTTTATTTAGCATTCATGTAAACACTACGTTCAGATTCATCAAATCAGAATGAATTGATTCAGATTGAAGCAAAAAGTGTCCATGTAAACGTAGCTACTGATATAGAGAATAACGCTTACTGGAGGGACTGAATGCACAAAATCTGAATCCATTTGAAACGTTTCTAGAAGAGATCCCCGTAGCATCACTGAACCGCTGTTTGGTTGATCAGAGGCAACCAGGGTGGGTAATTAGCACCAGCCAATGGCAGGTATTTTTTCAAAGTGGCGGGTGACTTTGCAGTGTAAACCAGCCACAGTGGCGGGTGGGTTGTAAAACATGTTTATTGGTTGGGTGCTCCGATCGATCGGCAACCGATCTCAATCGGTCGATAATCGCGTTCCTGTCTAAAAAGGCCGATCTCAGAAACCGATCTAATGCTGACGACACAAAGACGCCCGCCTGTCGTGAGAGCTATAGGGCATGACATGCAGCGGCACAGTTCTCTATCCGGCACGGGTAAAATAATTACAATGCTAATGGTGAGGTACAATTCATACTTCTGTATTAAATAACTTACAAAGTCATTTGAAAACTTTCTGTGAGATGTAATTTCACAAACAGACCGAGTGAATCACCGCGTGCGCGCGCTCTCTCTCTCTCACTCTCAAAGTGCTCAAATGGCTTCACATCAGCGCATCGCATCTGCAACTAACATCGAGCTGCACAGTTGACACGAGTTGCCACTTGCACAATCGAGGCAGTCACTAAAGTTTATCATTTGCATTCATTTTTAAGTCTAGCAGCCAAACTGCTCAGCACTCGCGCGCTCTCCAAGAGACCGTAACACACACACACACACACACACACACACACACACACACACACACACACACACACAGACACACACAGACACAGACACAGACACACGCACACACACACACACAAGCCATCTCACAAAAAGCTTGCAAGTACAAATTGCGCTGAAATAGTCAAATACACACAAATGAATGTACTAAATTACCGTATAGAAGCTTTAGACTAATCCTGACTCCTGAGCATTTCATTTAAGTTGCATACATTTTGTTCTTGCACTGACGTTAAATTTGTAGCCATTTTGCACTTTGACAGTCACAGGCAGTTTGAGATAAAGGCTACATTTGTGTGTATAGTGATTCTGATTTCTGTCATTGAAATGACTGGGAACAAGTTTCCAAATCTACCCGAATTCACCCCATACTATGCTAATGCGCTTTCTTTATAAATTTGAATTCTGGAAAAAGTGGCTAGTAAAAAAAATAAGTGGCTGGTAAAATTGGGCATCCACCAGCCACTGTGGCTGGTAGGCAAAAAAGTGAATTTCCCACTCTGGAGGCAACGTACCCATACTGACTCACCTGGGCATTCTCGTGGTCGACCGAGAAGTTGCAGACGAGCCACGTATCTGGATCGTTCTCATTATTGGCCAGGATCTTACGAATGGCAGACAGGTACAGGACGTCTCTCTGGGACGCTGGCCACACTCTCTGCACGGAGGGGAAAAAAACATCAGGAAGTGCTCTTCCTCTGAGCCCAGTGTAACTCAGGCACTCCTCTCACCTTATGAGTCTGATAGATGATGACCGCGTTATCCGACAGCGTTTCAACTATGTTGAAGTTTTCAACCGTAGCTGGAGACAGAGACAAAAATGAGACCTGATATAGACGAGCTGAACACAACTCAATGCGTTCATGAATAGAGTGAATATTAGGTATAAAATTAGACAATAATTATATAGGAATATACTGATTAAACCTCAAGGTTATTATTTGCTTCCCAGAGATTTGCTTCTCCCTTTTCGTTTTTGTATACAAAAAAAATTCTGTTTGAAATCATACTTTATCAAAATGTTTAGATATTGATATAAATAATAATCTTGCTTTTGACTGCTGCCATTACAAACAGTTAGGGATGATTTACGTTCAGTAGAAATCTGGTACAGTCGTCTGGTAAAGCTGGTAAAGATGCATTTATATACTGTGAATACAATTTATGGTGAATCTTATGATTTTATTTGAGTAATTCTAAATTATGTTTTAAGGTATTTATGCTGATTTATTGACTCTTAAGTGTATTGATCAAATATCTAGATAAACCATTTTATTTGCTAAAGAATTAAAGATTAAACAATTAATACTCTGAACTGCATTCATCATCATTATAATGTCTTGTCTTGTTATTATAATAAAACTGTACCGGTCAAAAGTTTGGAAACATATCAGTTTTAAATATTTTTTGAAAGTCTCTTCTGCTCATCAAGCACTTATTTGATCAAAAATACAGTAAAAACAGTAATATTGAGAGATATTACTACCATTTAAAATAATGTTTTTCTATTTTGATATACTTGAAAATTGTATTTATTTCTGTGATCAAAGCTGAATTTTAATAAGCCATTACTCAGTCTCCAGTGTCACATGATCCCTCAGAAATCATTTTTGATCAAATAAATGCAGGCTTGATGAGTAACTGTAAATGTAAAAAAAAAAAAAAGAAAAAATAAAGGCTGAAGCTCGGAGGTATAGACAGAAGTAATTCTTCTCATGATTCTGTGACCAATAAGAGGTACGGCTGAATTAATGTCCATTATCTGGCCAGTAATGTAAAAGTGTGGTAAGAGTGTATGGTGCTTCCACAGGCCAAACTGTGTTTAATAAATCAAATGTGCTCTAGTATTAATAATATACAATAGCAGAGCATAAGTAGATTATATGTAGATGTCAAAGTCAAATTTGTATGATTTTTTTTATTTTTTATATGATGAACGATTTTTCATGCCCTTTTGAAATTTAGAAATATTTAACACCATATTCAATATTCAACTCACTCTCCCAATCGTTACGAACTTCTGTGTCCCAGAAGTAGTGGCAGACCTCATGACCTGTGACCCCTTTGACAGAGTGTGTGGCCTTCAGAGGGTCCAGCACGATCCCGTTCTCCTCCACCTCCCTCCGGTACACCTGTGAGAGAGAGACAGTTAGAGAGTGAGTCTTCAGGCTAAAACACACACATTACATTGAGGGCCCCACTTTATATTAGGTGGCCTTAAGAACTATGTACTTTCACCTACAGTGTTCAAATTGTATTGCAAAAGACTTTTGCTGATATTGAGGTGGGGTATGGGTAGAGTTAGGGACAGGTGTGGTGGTGTGGGTAAGATTAAGGGTAGGTTTATGTGTAAGGGAAGTGCCAACTGTGTAATTACATGCAGGTATTCTTTTAAATGTAAGTACAATTTAAAAACATGTATGTACACAATGGCCCTCATTTATCAAAAGTGCATACACCAAATTTCCAGCGTACACCTTGCGTACACCCAAACCCACGGTGACTTTGAGATTTATCAATGTGGACGTTGGCGTACGGCACGCTCAACCTACGCCAGCTCAGGAGGTGGTGTACGCACGTTTGAGTTAGTGTGAAAATGCGCAGAAAAACAATAACACCACAAAACGCACTGACAAAGATATGCTATATTATGACCCACTGTTAAAAACAACAACAACAACGACATAGTAATTATAAACTTCAGTGTTTATTTTTGTGCAACGTATTCAATGTGTGACTATAGGCTACCAAAGCCGCAAGCCTGTCCGGCAGCTGCACACGGACTGGGACTGAATAATTCAGACTGACAAAATAATAAAAATTACATTCTTCTCCTTTTAAATAATAATAATAATAATAATAATAAAATAAATAATAACGGCAATCTTCTTCTAAATAACAATAAGCGTCATTAATAATAAAAATCATAATAAAAATAATAATAAAAATAATCTTAAAAATTGTCACGCAATTATTAATGTGAATGAATGGTAGGCTACTCTACATCACATCATCATATCGTACACCCCAATACATGTGCCGTGATACAAAATTAAATACTAATCGTTTCAAGACGTGCTGTAAAATAATCCATTGTACTATTTAAACTGCTGGAGTGCGCTTCACAACCTCCACACTATTAACAGTACTCGTAATTTGGGTCCATATTTTGTTTTTGTGGGTGCCTTTATTCCCACTCTTTAAACTCCCAAATAAAACAATTTCGGGGTTTTTTTCCACTTCCCTGGTGATGGTCTCGATGGCCGCATCTCAATCATCTCACTAGTTCAGTAGTCAGGGCACTGATCAGGGAGTCAGCCCATTGAATTCTGTCCTAATAAGTGCCCTGACTAGTGGACTAGTGAGATGATTGAGCGCGCCCGATCTCCACGTCGGAGAAGTTTCGCTTCTTTGCCGTCTTCTGTGTGTCCATGGCGTAAAATGAGGTCGTGGGAGAGGCGGAGACTTGAATATATAGGGGTGTATTATTCTAATGACGATCGTTTTCAGCCGCGGCATTTATCAAGGGCAGGTATTGCGTACACCTGGATTGCAGAGGTGGGCAAGACTTCATAAATCAGGCGGTGAGAGGAGTGTAAGCATAATCTTACGCCAACATATACGCCCGTTTCTACGCAAGATTGATAAATGAGGGCCAATAAGTGCATTGTATCAAAGGATTAATTAAAATGTTAGTACATAGTACTTAAGGCCACCTAATACAAAGTGGGTCCACATTGAGTTTAGACCCAGTTTTAACCTTCTCAAGTATTTTAAATGAAAATAAAAAGCCTGATTCCAGTAGAGTTTGATCATCGCATGATGCTGAGCTAATGTCATGATGAGGCACACAAATACATAGAAGTGCTGTTAACAACTATTTTTTCTCATATAAAATATTATATGAAAACAAACGGATCGAAAATTTGAAATCTTGTTTCTTCTTGATCTTGTTGAAATCTGAAATAAATGTCTAAAACTGAAATAAACAAATAAATAAATAATACCAAAAACAAACATCCAACAAAAAATAAAGTGAAAGCTAAAAATATTAAAATAAAACCCAATTCAAAACATAAGTTACAAACAAACAAACAAAAACTACAAACTAAAGCTGAAATAAAATATTAATAAAGATAAATATAAAAAAGACAAATTTAAATGAAAACTAATCTGAAAGCTAAAAAAACTCAATAGTTAAAACTAAAAATGAAAAAAAAAATTGTTTTCTCAAAATGTAAAAAATTCTAATTTAAACAAAAATTAAAATGAAAGCTAAAAATTAAAAAATATTAAAAATATTTCAACAACTGAAATAAAAAACTAATATACATAATAATAAATTCTATAATATAAAATATAAATAATAAAAAACTAAAAATGATACATTTAAACTAAAATTAAACTTGAAGCTGAAAAAAAGCAAAAACATTAGTTATTTTAATTTTAAAAAATAATTAAAATGTTAAAATAAACAAAAATGTTATATGAAACCCAATTCAAAACATTAACACATACCATAATAGTATGCTACCAAACACACTGCACAGAATACAAATATTGGGCTAAAGAGTGTGTATTTGATCTATTTTTCACTGAGCTGAACAGACTGTAGGAATATCCTCCATGTGTCAGGATTGGTGAGCTCACCTTCATCTCTCCCTCCTCCACCACGAGCTGCCAGTTAGCATCTCCACCCACGTCCTGCAGAGAGTAGGTCATGTGATTCTGAACCATCTCCTCCACCTGCCCAACACAAAGCAGAACAAGAAGGTCAGCGGTCGTGCCCTCATTTAAGACGATCTATAAATAGCACTAAAACTGAGAAGAAATCAGTCAACATGAACCATCTTTCACAACCCAGTTCACCAGAAAAAAATACTCCCTTCCTGAAACGCAACCAGCAAGTCTTTTTGAGGTCGAGCCTCCCGAGCATCTCCATTTATCTCATATTACGGCTGTAAACTTTATTACAGGCATTAAATTACTGCTTCTAGAAAGATACAACAGTAAATACAAATGATCAAATAGCTATTTAAAGGCATTTAATGACATCTTAAAATGTGAGTATCAAATATGAATCATTGTGAGTTTGAGAAAAATGTATTTGTCCATATTTCAATCATCATCTTGCATTGCATCATATGTTTTGCCCTTGTAATTAAAACTACGGATCATAAAACAAATCATTAAATGTTATCTTACTAAGACAATATTGGGAGGTATAAAGTGACAACTGATATTTATATGTATTGTATAAAATGAAATATGCATTTAATTAGATATTTGTTTACATAGTACAAACATGCAATAATTAAAGGGGGTTAAATATTAGTTTAAATTAGGGATGCACCGAATCCAGGATTCGGATTCGGCCGAATATTGGGCTTTTTGACTGGTTTCGGTTTCTGCCGAACCTTAGAATTTTTTTCCACCGAACCGAACACACTTGCACTACGCGATACTGGTCGAACATGATGCCGCGGTTGATTATGGCAACGTGTTTACTAGGTGGACCGTTCGAATGCAGTAGGCTATGAGAAAGTGAAAATGGAACTTGTGAATAGAAAATGTGTTGTTTGGCAGGACTTTCAGTCACAAGAGGCCAATTCAAGTCGAGCTATATGTTCAATTTGCAATGCCAATTTGTCTCGTGGTGGCAAGAACCCTAAACAATAGCCGCTGGATGTCCGGTTCGCGAACGAATCGTTCTTTTTAACCGGATCTTTTTAGTGATCCGGTCGAACCAGTTCACCAAATCGGACTGAATCGTTCTAAACGACTCGCGTCTCAAATCAGCGCTGATCCCACAAGTTACTATAGTTACTCACTTTCTGACATGAGTGACAGTCCCTCAGACTAAAAATAAACTAATATCTTGAAGTATATGTTGTAACTCCAACAGTTCACTGAACTGAGACATGTTTTGCTGTGAGAGCCGGTGAGCTGAGATACTGCACGCGTGATAGCATCGTCTTGAACAGAACTGTTTCTCTCGGAGTGGGACGGCTGCTGTTTCTCTCGGAAAACTGATGCTGATAATATATGAGCACGGGTGAACCAAGGATTTGTGTAAGTTTATGTTATGTCAATGTAAATTTATTTAATCTGTGTAAAACATCAGTGTTTGCACGACATTGGCTGTATTGAGTGCTTTTGCAAAACATGAATTAAAAAATGTATCCAAGATGATGATGATGACAATAATAATTATTACTATACTAAGTTTTGATTACAAATACTTTATGTGCATGTGTTTGAATGTATTTTCATCCGCCGGGATGATAGAAATGACGTCATTACGTAAGGACATAAATGAAGCGGTGATCCGGTTCATTGAAACGAACTGTCCGAAAGAACCGCTTCGTGGAAAAGAACCGAACTTCCCATCCGAGAGAATAAGAGTTGTGCATGAAGGAATCTACAGGCAGCAATACGGCACAGTCATCCTGGCATAATGTTGCCTTTTAATTTTTTTTTTTATTAAATTAAAAATACACTGCTGTGGACGTTGTTTATGTCATTAATGTGTTTACTGTGATAATGGACTGAGGATGGGAGTTGGATTCGGTATTCGGTTTCGGCAGAATCTTAACCAGTGGATTCGGTATTCGGCCGAACCTCAAAAATCTGGATTCGGTGCATCCCTAGTTGAAATAAAATGAAGTAAGAAAGCAAATTTGCTTAATTTTGATCTCATGGTGACTTTTAAGATTACAGGAAATTACTGAACTTGCAAAATATAATTTCAAAAAGCATCATAAGCTCTAATTTTAAAAAGCAAACACACAAAGACAGGAGAAAATAGTAGTCACAAGTGGTTTTAATGTGCTGTTAACAAACACAAGGCATTATGCGGACTTGCTATAGTAATAATACATCTGGCTTTGTTTCAAAATATAGCCAGACAGCACTTTTGGGCTGACTAAGCAGCTCACTATGTTTTGAAAAGCAATTTTATATGTATGCCTGCCAAGAGGTGCAATGTTTACAATGCATCAGCAATGAGACATCCTGTCAACAGCTTCTAATGAGTCGTAGATGAGTGTGCTAGAGGGCGCTGTTACCTCAGCGCTGAATCGGTGCTCATAGAGTGAAGGAGTGAAGACTACAGCAGAAGATGAGGGAGAGGAAGGGCGAGAGGGGGGCTACACAGGTGAGGAAGAAGAGAGAGATGCAGCTTCATCAGGAGTGCAGATTAAAAAAAATTAAATCAAATGGACAGAGGCAGAACAGGGACACACAGGAAGAGGTCTGTGGATGATCATGATGAGACGATCATGAGGATGAGTAAACTGACCTTCTCAGCGAACCGGTGCGAGCCCACGGTGGAGTATGCGTCTCCTGAAGGCACTGAATTGCTCCTGTGTATCCTGCTCTTCTCACACTGAGACTATAAAAACATTCATACTGTATGTTAATGATAAAAATATGAAAATTATTAACTCTCATAATGTGACGCATTTCATGTGAACCTGAATAATCACTGGAAAATTGTTTGGATTAAATATTAATAAATAATTGGTTGATAATCATTTATTTTTTTGTAGAATTGCGCTCACTGATGATAAATCATGCCAAGTAAGACTGGAGACGTATTAAGACAATAAATAGGTTTTGAACATTTTTTTCCCAATATATTTGCTTAACATTTTTAAGTAGCTACAAATATTTACACTTGCGTTACATTCACATTCATGCATTTGGCATATACTTTTCACCAAAACAACATATCATTTGGTTTGTTTGTCCCATCTCAGATGGCTATAAGCTGTTTTTTTTTAATCAAATTTAAGACTTTTTAATAAATCATGCATCTCAGTTTCTAAACAGGTATGAGGTTTACAAATACAAAAAAGGGTAAATGCAAATTTAAAATACTCCGGACACATTTTATTTAATATATACACAACACCATTCAACATTTTGGGATCAGTACATTTTTTTAAAAACATAATACTATTTATTCAGCATTTTTTTTAAAAATGATTATGTCTTTTGTAAATTTAGAAAAGATTTATATTTCAAATAAATTCTGTTCTTTGGCATTTCTGCTTATCTAAGAATCCTGATTTTTTTAAATGATGCTTTCAAAAAATATATGATGCATTCTATAACAAATGTTTCTTTAGTATCAAATCATCATATCAGAATGGTTTCTGAAGGATCATGTGATCCTGAAGACTGGAGAAAATCCGCTTTGATCACAGGAATAAATTAAATTTTAAAATATTGAGTAACATTTTTATTGAGTAACGCATTGAGTTCTCTATTGCCCTTGAACCGACAAACGTACACAATTATCCTAGTAAGTACAGCCTTAAAAGAGTTAAATAAAGTCTTAAATCCATGTCATGTGCGTCAGATCTTAAAGAGACAGCAGCCTAATAAACCTGCTGCTGTAATTTATGTCAGTAATGTAAATTAAAAACAAAAGACAGACAAAATCACTCTCTGCTCTTGACTGAACTTATGTAGCTTTAATGAGGATTCATTTATATTTAAATGTATAATTTATGCAGTTTCTGTAAATGTGTCATAGCTGTTAGATCAAATATTTAAAATATACAGTCTATGTTGTTTCTTGGAGATAAAATGTGAAATTATTAAAATGGTACGAGCAATTAATCGCAATAAATTACAGAAAAATGTGTAATTAATTAGATCTTTTTTTTTTTTTTTCATAATTAGGGATGGGTATCGAGAACCGGTTCCAAATTGCACAGAACCGGTGATTTGATAAGAAACGCGCATTTTGATTCCGCTTATCGGTTACTGTTTGCGCATTTTATTGTGATTAACCATTTGAGCGCAAACAAGACGTACACACCATTTTCTGTGCTGCACACACACACACTGAATGGCTTCTCATAGTGAATGAATAGTGCGCGATAAGTAAGGGATAATGTACACCCAGCCGGTTGTTATCGCAGAATAAACCCCGACAGAGTGATCAGGACCCCGACGCGAAGCGGAGCATCACTCTGAAGGGGTTTATTCTGCGATAACAACCGGCTGGGTGTACATTATCCCGCTTATTACACGGCTACTAGTCTCAAATAAATAATTATTAGACACAAAATATTGTCTTGAGATTAAATATTTTATTAGCTCTTACGCAAAGCTTCCGCGAAGGAAAACAGTTCCAACCTGCTTTAAGCCTTTATCTATTGCTGCTAAATGTTGAAAATGAATGCTGAAAGGGTTAGTTCACCCAAAAATGAAACCAAGCCTATGATTTACTCACCCTCAAGTCATTATAGGTGTTTATGACATTCTTCTGTCAGACAAATACAATCGGAGTTATATTTTAAAAGTCCAGGCTAACGTTAATCCCAGCAGTAGTTGTAGTTGTGTTTGAAGTCCATAAAAAATGCAGCTGTCCGTCAAATAACGTGCTCCACACGACTCCGATGGGTTAATAGAGCCTTCTGATTCAAATCGATGCGTTTGTGTAAGAAAAAGATCTATATTAAAAACGTTATAAAGGAAACCTGCCGTGAAGTCTTCCATTGTAACCCATGGCTGTTTAAGCCACAAGATGGCGCCAGCGTTAAGCACAGAAGTAGTACCGGTCAAGATAACTCGTAGTACCCGTATGAGCGGTTGTTATCTGGAAATAACGTACCACTGGAATGCGCGATTGACCAATCAGAATCAAGTATTTCACAGAGCAGTGTAATAATGAACATTATCTCCGTCTTTTTGCACAGCATGCGAATGGACAAATACACACAAAAATGACAAAATACTTCCGTAAACAGTCGTTGACGGCAGATTTTCTTGATGCCGTCTCCATGATATCGTTAATCAACCAACAAAAGATGAGAAAATTCACTTGCTCTTCTAGACAGAATAACTATATTTGTAATGTATAGCCTATATTTTATCAATAAAGTACAGTGTTTTTACATTTGATTACAGTTTCTGTACCTGAATCAATCCTGTCTTTGTTCAATTGTATTTATTTGTGCAATTGCTAATTTGTTTATTTGTTCTCTTTTTAATTACCAAGAGTTTACTTTATTAAGTTAAATTTAAAGGGTTAGTTCACCCAAAAATGAAAATTCTTTCATTAATTCCTCACCCTCATGTCGTTCGACACCCGTCAGACCTCCGTTCATCTTCAGACACAGATGAAGATATTTTTGTTGAAATCCGATGGCTCAGAAAGGCCTTCATTGACACCAATGTCATTTCCTCTCTCAAGACCCATAAAGGCCCTAAAGACGTCGTTACAAAGCCCATCTCACTACAGCGGCTCTACAATAATTTTATGAAGCGAAGAGAATAGTTTTTGTGCGCAAAAAATTCAAAATAACGGCTTATATAGTGATGGGGGGATTTCAAAACAAAGCCTCGGAGTGTTATGAATCAGCGAATCGATTCATGATTCGGATCGCGTGTCAAACCGCCAAACTGCTGAAATCACGCGAATTTGGTGATCCGAACTGCTGATTCGATACACTGATTCAAGTGTAGCGAAGATTCAAGAAGCACTGTTCTGAAATCGGCCCATCACTATAGTTTTTAGTCGTAAGTTACTTTTCTTTTTGCGCACAAAAACTATTCTCAATTTTCTTTTGTGTTCGAAAGATGAACAGCGGTCTTACGGGTCTGGAACGGCATGAGGGTGAGTAATTAATGACTGAATTTTCATTTTTGGGTGACCTTTCTTTTTTTTGTGTTATTATATTTGTAGCAAAAGCTATTATATTTTTATCATAGGCAAAAGTTGCTAGCCTGTTGATTTGTGTTAATAGTATTCAACTACAATGAAATGTTTTGCAATAATAGCCTGACAATCAATGTGAATGATATCCAAGTTTTGTTTCGTTTTTTTACCCTATTGGAATCGACAAGAATCGATAATCAGAAACATTCAAATTCAAACGATACCCAACCCTATTCATAAAAACATTAGACAGTATCCCGATTCAATTTCCTTCCCCAGATTTAAGACCTCTTAAAATGATAGAACTTTTGTTGTACCATTTAAGACTTTGATCAAATGAATGTAGGACGTTTTAAGGGCTCTGTATCAGAGAGCTGTCTGTAATAACACACCTGCTCTTCTATTTTGTCTTGTCGATCCAGAGCGGCCTCCACAGCATCAAAGAACTCGTCTTCATTGATCAGGCTGTTCGGACCCTCCTGATGGACAGAACAAGATACACATCTTAATACAGTTTACAGCTCTGCCTTCATTTTTAGGTTCTGCAGACATCAGCACACGTACAGGCACTGAACCCACCTCGTAATCGGGCCCTCCGAAATGAGACTTCTTCTTCAGTTCAGACAGAGCTGATTTATACGCCTCCTCCACCCTCCTCCTCTTCTCCATCTCCTGTAGAAAGCAAGAGAGGGGGAGCGACTTCAGCTGACTAAACACTCTGCTGCCGTAACGTTTATGTCTTGGCTGGAGTAGATCTCGTCTCGGTGAGATCTGGGCTGCATCGGAGCAGGATTGTCCTGAAGCGCCCCATTGTTCAGACAGAAGCACAACGCCCGTGTTCTCGTTCTGATTGCATATGTCAGTATTGTGCTGAATGCTGCTGACTGCGACACATTCAGAGCCATCATAACACACGCTCGCCACTTTCACACCCAAACCCATTAAAACGGCTGAATTAACTTCTCTGGCAAAGAGACCGCAGCAGTCACTCACAGAAACAGCAGCTTTCCATGTTTATATGTACCATTACCAAAATGAGCTCAAACTCTCAGATACATGATTTGTTTCTCTGGAAATGACCAGCACTTGCAGAATTTGCAATAGCAGCACTAATAGGATAGTGATTTAACATAGTAGTATACTAGCATAGTAAATTAAATACTGGTTTACTATATAACTACAGTAGTAAAACAGGAGGGCAAAAAGCAGGTATGCATATTAATAAAAAATATATTCATATTTTGAAATAACTTTTTTTATATTTTGAGTTTTCATTTTAACTTAAGTTTTTGTAATTTTGCCATGTAATTAATAAATACTATGAAACTATATAAATAATGCATATTTTGAAATAGCAGTTAAGTTTTCACTTTAATTTGGTTGAAGTTTTAATCATTTTGTTAGGTACTTTTGTCATTTTTATTTATATTTTTATGTATCTTCCTCCCTCGCACTTTGTAACAAATCCTTCCCTCGCGGGTCGAAATGACCCGAAGACCTAAAATTATTATACATTTTTTTCTCCAGAAAGCTCATTTTATTTTGAGGGGAATAACAAAAATCTATAATTTTGTTATTGATATTAATTTGTGATTGATTGTTAATGTTATGGATATTTTTTATTTAATTTACACTTAAATTTCTAGGTTTTGTCGATACAAAACAAAAATTTAAAATTTAAGCACATTCATTCAACTTAAATTCAAAATAACTCACAATTTCATGCATAACCCTTTAAATATCAACCACATAATATTTTTCTCATGTATTCATGGCAAAAGTCCTAGGGCCACTCCAATAAACACTCATTAAACTCATACATTAAATATATATATATATATATATATATATATATATATATATTGTTGGTCAAAAACACTTGAGGGAAGGATGAGGGTTCATTTATTTTTATTTTTTAGTGCGAGTAATTATTAGTAATCATTTAAAATGTTTAATTAAGTTAGTTGCCAAGAAAACATTTACATTTTAATTTAACACAAAACTAATTCGCACAAACTAGGCGATTAGTCGCAGCAGTATTTGATGCTTTGGGCCGGTGCCAAAATGTTAATATTAATTATTTTTTATATATATGAAAACTGGTAAAAACGGCAAGAAACCGAAAAATGTCAGACTGACACTGAAACTATAGCTCTGGATGATTAGTTGATTAGTATAAATGAGTAGTCTCGGAAGCCCTACCTTGACCAACTAACGTAACAAATTTGTTCACATATTGCATCAATACAAAACATTTATGCCAATTTTAAAACTACTTTAGCTGGCGATTTACCAGGCCTGATGTACATTCATTTTGACAACAGTTCTCATAGATTTTCTTTTGCTCCACACTATGATTTTGGTTTGGCTGTGTAATTTAGGGCTCAGTAAGTTGACTCTAACAGATATAACATCCCTCTCCTGATTATAGCAGCTCAAGGACGAGCTCCAGACGCCCGTGTTTCGTACCTTATCCAGTCTCTTCTGCCAGCTGTCCTCTCGCTTCACCATCAGATCGATGCAATGAGAAAGTGTAGCCAAGATCCCTGCCGTGGTCGCCTTGAACGTGATGGCCTCTCCTTTAAAATCTATCCCATTAATGCCTTTATGACTCAAACATTGGAATACTGATGGGGAGAGAGAACAAATCCAGTCACACTCTTTAAAGATGATTATTCCTTAAAAACATTATTTTACTGGACAGTGTTACACAGTGTACAAATCAGCCACAATGCAATAAAACACCAAGTGACCGTGAGGAAAGACTGCTGAAAGGCACACAAAAACTTTATAATATTAATTTGTATATTTTATATAATAGATATATTATGTATTATATAAATAAATATAAAATACGACTGTGGTGTGACAGGCAGCGGGGCGAGGGACCGCGAGAGCGGGCCGGTGATTAAGGTTCACAAGTGCCAGCTGCGTGGCACACCGGTCTCGTCTCGCGGCCATGTGACGGGAGCATAAAAGGAGGAACAAGAGCTGCGGAAGACGAGAGAGGACCAGGCCTGGATTGTATGTTATGTTTTGTTTGTGGGCAGTCGTCCGTGAGGGGCTGCCCACGTTTTTATTTTGTGTGTTTGCGGGCAGTCGTCCGTGAGGGGCTGCCCGCGGTTTTACTTTCATTTTGTTTATTTATTTTTAATAAATGTTGTTAAACGTTCGCCGGTTCCCGCCTCCTTCCTTTCCAGCTACTAACTTCGTTACAACGACATAAGTATTTTCTAGGGATGCACGATATTATCGGCACGACATCGGAATCGGCCGATAAACGCTTAAAATATAAAAATCGGCATCGGTCGATATGAAAACATTATGCCGATATGCCTTGCCGATATGATAACGTGTTGATATGCGCCTGCAATAACTCACGTGTGCAAGGAGTGCTACAGCGATAAGACCATGTCAGCACTGCAGTCATTCTTCAAGTGAAAACAAGAAAATACATTGCATGTACAGTGATTTATATTGACTGTTTTTAAATGCTGCCTTGAATTTCTGAATGCACGTACAGAAGGACGTGACCATCAGCAGCAGATTTGCCACGTTTTCACAACAAAACGAACCCAAAGCAAGCCCAATCGCGTCTCCCCACTCTCTAGCGCGTGCGGCAGCCTCCACAGCAGCAGAAGCTCCTCCAGGTCCTAGTGCCCTCCAGCTAGACTGCTATATATTTATACATGTAGTGGGTGCGCTGTTGTTACACTAATACAATGAAAAGTTAATTTCTTGTTCAGAATAAACAAATCAGTAATGATGTCATAAATCACAAGCATGACACTTGTAAATTAAATACTTTTATATACAGTGTATTAATCTGTAATAAAATTTTATGAAATGGATGATGAAAAATAATCCAAGGAGCTCTACAATAATTGTAGAATTAAAAGACAGCATCAACGGATGTCATGCCACCCCCACTTCATGTGCACAAACGTTAAATCCAAAAATACAATATTAAGGTTACAGCTGCATCTGGGGTGAAAAATTACTGACTTTATTATTGTTATTTTCAGAGCTTTTAATATACTCTTATCATAAAAAGAACTTTATTAAAATTTATTTATCTTCAACAAGAATCCTTTTATTAAGGAGACTTCAGAAATCTGAAACCAGAATGAAAAAAAATTGTTTTTGCTCAAAATGGTGTTGTTTCCAAACAAAGGGAAAAAATAAACATATATCGGCATCGGTATCGGCCAAAATGAGCTGAAAAATATCGGCATATCGGATATCGGCAAAAATCCAATATCGTGCATCCCTAGTATTTTCTTTTAAAATGTGACAAGTCTTTCTTTAAATCTCCATATCCTGATTGACTGCGACTGTTGCTTCACATAATATTTTACACGTAACATTTTACAAGAAAAAAATTGTGTTATGTTGTGCCTGGGTGGGACACGCTGTGAAACATCTGACAGAACATTTTGTCATATTATACCACATACAATTTAGTCATATAGTATTTCCACTAACAAAAACAATGCAGAAGTGCA
Organism: Pseudorasbora parva; assembly: GCF_024679245.1. Lineage (NCBI taxonomy): Eukaryota > Metazoa > Chordata > Actinopteri > Cypriniformes > Gobionidae > Pseudorasbora > Pseudorasbora parva. The sequence continues at coordinate 5,333,930 of NC_090189.1, forward strand.
TAACTCAATGAAAACATCTCAAACGCAGCTCCGCTAGAGAAATGCTGAGTTTATGTTATAGACTTCACACAATTCATTACAACAGGCTCAAATTACTGGATCACTGGAGAAAATTAAGTGGACAAACTGGTCAAATTGTCAGTGCCGCCGTAATAGCGTCTCCTCGAGCTGAATGAGAGAGAATTCATCGAGCGTGAAACCTGCTGAATTTTCACATGCGCAGAAATCAGTAGAGACGCTGCAGAATGCGCTCACACTCACGTTTCTCCTTGCTGCCATTGTTGTTATGCAGGAATTCTCCTTCTGAGCGAGTGGTAGGGAAATCATCTTCATCATCCTCCACAACTGAGATGAGAAAACACACACACACACACAGTCAGAATGAACTCATTGCCCTGTGGTTGGTGGTGCCCCGATCAGCCCATTCACATACTGAGGGTCTACTGTACACATGCTGTAATACAAGGGAAGGACTGGGAAGAACAAAAGAGCCAGTTGATCATTTGTGTGAATCAACAGGCCCTTGTGCTGTCACAACAGATGCATCCAGAACGAGCGAGAGCAACGGCACCCATGCAGAGGAATCTGGATGTTGCCGCAGTCTGAATAAGTTTCAGCGTTGTCTAAACTATGCCTGTCAGCAGAATTACACTGTTCTGACTCACATTCAATATCCTGATCTCTCCCACACACCAGAGGACGCTCCATCTACTCACTCTTGTCTCTCTGGAGCTCGTCTCTGTGCACAGCATCGGCGCAGCCATCAAAGTATTTCTGCAGCGTGTCCACCTGTCTGCACAGGATGTCCCGAAACGTCTCCATCTCAGCCAGCTTCTCCCGCAGACTGTTACCCTTCTGTGGGTTACATACGCAAACTTGTTGTATTTCAGACTTGGGGGCATGGCATATCATATCAGTATTGATAAGACATGTCGCTTGTGTTCTCACCTTAAAGGAGGAGGTGGAGGTGGCCGAGTACCCACTGGTAGCAGAGGTGAGGGAAAGCATGGATCCATGTCTTCTCAAACTGGACTCAGAACCATAACCAGATTCAGCCTAAACACAAACAAGGCAAAAATAATGAGATATTCAGAAGCACTTTTACACTAAAGACTATGCAAAGATCCGTAGGAAGCAGTAATATGGTAATATAGTAATGCAGGAATATAAAATGCATTCACTACAGACATTATTAAAAAACAAATGTACAAACTTGAATCCCAGTTAGGCCTGTCACGATAACAAATTTTGCTGGACGATAAATTGGCCAAGAAATTATTGCGATAAACGATAATGTTGTTCAGAGACCATTATCATCTAAAACAATGAAAATTGCATAAAAATGCAGGTACACCTTTTCAAAGATCAATAAACTTTAATTTCTAAAGACTATTTAACACTAAAAATGGAAAACATTTTAAATAACCACAATAAATGAACAAAACCAAAAACAATAAAAGCATTGACTCTCAGTCTGCTTAAAAAAATGCATTTAAATAAGTACCAAAAACAAATAAATAAAATGGATGAAAACTGCTACGGATGATTGTGTTTTAAGTGCATATTAGAGGTGGCGGTTCACAAAACCCACGGTTTGGTTCGTATCACGGTTTTAGGGTCACGGTTTTCCGTTCTGTACGGTTCTTGTTGAGTTTTTTTTTTTAAATACAGAAATGTACTTCAGCATATGATATATTAATTATCCAAAATTTAGGATACAGTATAAATTTTTTTTAAAAAAAGTTATATTATAGCCTAATCATGCACAAACTGAACTTGACCATCTCTGAGGAAAGTGATATTTTTGGCCTTTTTAGCACACAAAGATTGAACTGAAGAATTAACTTGCATTTATCAAACTTCAGTCGAGCTTTAAGCCTCGTTTATACACGACGCGTCCGCTTGAGCGCGAGGCAAATATGACGTCGATGTGGAGTGCGTGAGACCCCATTTCGCTTGCCGTTGTACACGTCAAATTTCGTAACTTTGCGTGTGGCTCCACAACCGAAGAGCCACGAGTTCCAGACGAATCTCCTGGCCGAGAATGACGTCTCATCACGCCGCACCCGGTCTGCGCGTCGAGTATAAACACCTCCCCAAACGGACGAGCCGCGCGCAGTCAACAAGAGAGACGAGGAAAACAAAAAAGCATGCAAATGGCAATTATCGCGTCCGGAAAAATTATCGAGCTCATTTTTTTAATTGTGCGATTAATTGATTTATCGACTATCGCGACAGGCCTAATCCCAGTGCATCCAAAAACAGGGAAAGAAACCTTGTATCACTTAATGTAATAATATTATTTAAAACCATTATGATACTATTTTTTGAATCACTTAATCGACACATGAACTTCATGAATATAATTCCTTAAGATGTGCAAGTGGGTACATTATTAAATACAAACATTTGGCTTGCATTTGTCCACCTTGGGAGCTCATAAATGTTACAATATTTCTATTTCAAATAAATGCTGTTCTTTGGAACGTTATATTAGGAATGTGACGATATAAAAACTGGCTGATACCAATAATTCCGTACATTTAAAAACATATATATTGGCTGATAAATCCAAGTTTTTATATATATTTTTTGTGAGCCTGATTACAAAAACAAAAGGCTTGCCATTAAAAGCCATGACCCAAACACTTCAAGATAAATCAAACATATACAGTACACAGCAGCCTAGTTTGAACCACTATAGCCGACTGTCCTTATCTATCGCCTTACAAATAAATCAAACAATGCCTAAATAATGCAAACAAGTAACTGGACAACATACCTACCTAGCGCATTAAGAATCAAAATCCATATGCCATGGACAAAATAAAATAATCCTTTATTCATTCATTTTTAGATATTGGGCTAATTTTATGACTGATACAACATATTATGACTGATACCGATATGGTGGCTGATATTTCTTGCATCCCTGCTGTATATTCATCAAAGAAGTTTACACAGAAGTATAAAGCAGCATGACATTGATGATAATAAATAATAAATAAATGTTTGTGAGCAACAAATCCTCATATCAAAATAATTTCTGAAGTATCATGTGACACTGAAGACTGGAGTATGCTGACAATTCAGCTTTGATCACAGTACATTTAAACATATGTTAAAATAAAAAAAAATTTTAAATTGTAATATTCATGTATTTTCTGATTAAATAAATGCAGTATTGATGAGCTAAGAGACTTTCTTTCCGACCCTAAGCTTTTGAACAGTACAACATATTTAATTTCTGCCACCCTCTTCTAATAAGTCATTATCTCAGTTGCAAACAGCTGATGCTAATGCTCATGATGATGCAAACACGCTGCGGTTCAAAGCTAAATAAATAATACATGATCTGAGAGGAGATGGGGATGAATCACGCTCAAACAATCTTTAGATCAAACAAAAACTATAATACGAGATTTACATTTGATATTTAAACAGTCAACCTCCAATATGACATTTGTGTGTGTGTGTGTGTGTGTGTGTGTGTGTGTGTGTGTGTGTGTGTGTTCGTCACTCACTTACACACAGACAGAAAGTACAGAGAGTCATTTTCCATGAACTCAGAGATCTCCTGTGGCTCATTTCATGAGTAACAGCCTCTGAAAATAGTTTCTAAGTTTATTTAGAAGCAAAAACACACAATGCCTGTCTCCCCATGAGACTTTGAGCGGAGCATGACAGCACAAGCCCAGGTTACTGTATCTTCCTTCCAGATGAACAATTTTGACCCCTGTACCACATTAATAAATCTGAAAAAGAAATGATGAAATACGATCTGAAAATCAATCACTTCTCTTCTGATGTTCTGCATACGGAAACAAATCTGAACAAAAAAATCTGAGCTCAGTCTGAACACACACACACACACACACACACACACACACACACACACACACACACACACACACACACACACACACACACACACACACACACACACACACACACACACACACACACACACACACACACACACACACACACACACACACACACAAAGCCCAGAGAGAAATAGGAACACACACATATACCTACACAAACAAAAGCTTTCCTGTAGATAAGAAACACACACAACTTTACAGTCATAACAATCTATTAATAAATAAATGTACAACAGTCAAGAGTAGATAAGAGTCAAAACATAGCCTTCAACCCTGAACAGAAACAAAATCTATATATTATCTCATCTATCACCATCATTCATCTCCAAAACAGATTTAATCAACTGGCTATAGAATACTAGAACACCTCTACTGTATGACACAAAGTAGATTTCAAAACCAGTGTGTGAAACAATTAGCGATGCATTGCACAATTGGTGATTGAATGATGAAAGCATTGCATCATGGGACACCGCGTTCCTTGTCACATGCTCTTGTTGTATGCTGCACATTTTGGGCATCAAATATGCACAGTATGTTGTAGTATAAAGCATGCTGCACTGTGACTGAACATACCAGGGTCTCTGCAGGTCTTATAAAGGTACATTTAAAGCCCTTTTTAAGATCAATTCAAGAAAATGTAAGGAATAAATTGAAGAGAATATAACACGTCAACATGTTCTCTAAATGTAAATAAGCACACAATGAGTTATATTAGGTGACACTTCAAAGTTTGAAAATACAATTTCCAACAGATAGCCATAACTTTTTCATTAAGTTTGAGATAAATCTTGTGTTCTTGTGAAAGTGATTTTATGATTAAAACAAGAAAACAAATATACTGCCAGTGGGTTCATAAAAATCAACTTAAAGGTGCACTATGTAGTATTTTTGCAGTAAAATATCCAAAAACCACTAGGCCAGTGTTATATATTTTGTTCAGTTGTGTACCTACAATATCCCAGAAGTTTCCAACTATTTGTAAATTGTGAGAAAATTGCTATTTTAACCAATGACCCGGGACGTGTCAGCATAGCGTTTGAGGAAGTCGCCTGTGAATCGCGTCATCTGCGCTACCCTCGGTTTCAGGTGTTATTTGTCATGAGCGCTTTACTCTTAGCAGTGTGAACAAGTGAACGCACGGAGTAATGTCATAACATCGTTTTAAACACACTTAAATGTATCTAATATGATAAACAGATCTGCATTACCTCATAATCATAACCGGAAGAGCGGATCAGTGCAGGCGCCCGGCGACTGTGTCCTGTCCCGTCATAATAAAAGTCCCGGTATTCACGAGGCGGGTATTTGTGTAACAATCTCTCCAGTGGCTGTGCTCAGCTCCACAACACTCGGTCCTGCTCTGCTTTAGACTACAGTAACGTTAATAACCGCATTCATGAACGTGATTTCTGCCCGAGTCCTATTTTTCACCGGCTGTGATGAGAAGACCACATCTCCCAAGATGCTGTGCTCACACCTGGCATCATCAAACTACGCATTTGTTTTGAATAGGCGCCCTCCAGTGGACGGAAAGCTGCATAGTGCACCTTTAATTAAAATGCAAGTAATTGTCATACCCAATGACAGATATTTGCTCTTGTTTAGGGCTGGGATAAACGATTAATCTAGTGATTATTTTTCGGTGCATCGATTAATCTAACAATTAATTTTTCCTGTCCGATTCGGTTACGATTCGATTATCGATTATCTCCCCATTAATTGCCTAATAGCAATTTATAAATGTTGATTTAATTATCTGAATGAAAAAAATAATTCCTTAGCATTGCAATATATGTTTATTGCTCTTAAAATTCCAAAGTAAGACTATACAAGAGCAATGCATTCAATAAAACCTTGAAAACATAAAGTACACACACACACACACACACACACACAAATAAGTATAGACCAACAACAAAGAAACACAATATACAATTGTTCTATGTATGCAACTCAGCCTACTGGCTATGCCCATCGATTAAATATCAACAAGTTGGATAATCAAATCCAGGGACACGCTGCAAGCGTGAGCGTCTCGGCTACGTGGTACATCCGCGGCATGACAGTGAAAACAGTTACATGTAGAGTGCATTACGTGAGCCAATATTCCGTTTAAAACCGGAATAGTCCTGGGATGAAACTGCTCACTTAGAGGATGGGTACCCTCGGTCACAGATTAGACATTGAACATTTT